>NC_052489.1:20212594-20366886 GCF_009730915.1 Dioscorea cayenensis subsp. rotundata
TTGTCTTGTTTACTGTTCCTTGACCAGTATGAGTGGTCTCATCAGACATAACTAACTTATCAGATTTGATATGATGAACTCTAGGCTGATTGTTTGTAATTTGATGATCTCACTGATGCTTATAGATGTTGTATCTTTTATGGAATCCAGTAGTTTGTGGTTCAGCCCTGTGTACGTATGTTGATTTGCATGAGAACTCAGATTTCAACTCTAGATTGTACTTGTCATGTGACCATCGCCCTGTACTAGACGACCTATTTTGAAGTGACCATGTACAGACACACCGTGACCATCGGGTATTTTAAAATTTCCAGCAACTAGGGTTGGACCTAGTTTGAGCATCAACTCGATTATTTGATAAACAATCATATGAGGATTTGGCGAAGCCATCGCACCCAATACTTGTATACTAGTTCACCACTGTGACCATCGGGTCGAAGCTAATTTAGGATCTTCTTGCCCAACCACCACCTCAGCATTTCATCCCAGACAGGTAGTAGCAACAATCAGACTTCCACTGTATAATTTTTTCTCTTTATAATTACCACTTATCTTCATAGTGTTAGGCTATGAAACAGACGAAAGGGAAGTAATAGTAGCCCTCGCCCATGGAATATGACCCCCCCATACTCAAACGAGAGGTATTACTTGACTACTCCACGCACTTACGGATCCCGCATCAAGGCTATCTCATCCAGACACACCTATGCACGTATACCGCAAGTGCACGAAAACAAGAACAGCACCCAATAAGTAGGACAATCAATCCACAAGGAACGGAAATAATAAGTAGTAACAAGAATATGAATGTCTCAAGCAGGTAAGGAAGAGTAGAAATGAGGGAAGTCTCAATCAATAAAGATGAGGTACCTTGGCAATGCTTCCCCTAGGATCTAACATGAAGAGAAAGACTTACAAGTGTTTCTAAACCGAGTTAATCGAGTCGAGGAAATCCAAGAATAATCGGTCCCTGCCTCTAGACCACCGATAGTAGTCCCTTATAAGGTCCTGGTGGAGAAATTGCTCAATCTCAACACCTCACACCATATATGACCGCAATAGACTCTAGGGATTCCTAAGAGTACACCTGATTCCTAAGGATAGGCCTAACCCTACTTCTAGGTGAAAGATCCCTAACCCCCTACAAAGTCCCGGTAAAGAAATCTCTCAATCTCATTCCTCACGCCATATATGGTTGCATAAAGCCTAGGGAATACTGAGATAGAATATACTAATTGGAAGGGAAAGGGGACATTCCACTATCTCATGACTCACCCTCTCAACCCTCTTCAATCTTGAGGTTCTAGCCCTAATGGGGACCTCTCTCTGACCAAGGCAAACAACTCATGTATGCCAATCAAACATAAGATCAATAAAGCAAGAAAAAAATATGAAAGCAAGATTGAAACTCAATTAAACTCAGATTTAATAAAAAACACAAAGTAAATCAATACATGAATAAGATCCTAGGGTTCACATGCCCAAATACCTACTAGGGTTTAGCCCTCCATGGGGCAAATTATAAAAAAAATAATGTAATGTAAATCAATGAAAACCATAGAATAAAACCCCCTTGAATTTGTGATGATGGTCTTGATGGGTCGCTAAACGTCTTGAAGGATTCCTCTTGGAAGTTAAGTCGCCGATGGCTCCCTTGATGCTATGACGAAGAAAGAATTTATCAAGGTTGGTGAAGAACGCCCCCAAATTCGCCAAAGACCTCCTCTCAAAACCCTAGCCACTTTGCCTTTCAAACGCTATCAAAAAGTCTCCAAAGAATAGGGCAAAAGAGCTATTTATAGTCAAAAACTCAAGTCTGTCACGTGCTTCCATGCGACCGTGTGAGCCTTTACATCCCCGTGTGAGCTGTGGAACTGCCCACACGGGCGCATGAACAGTGTTTTTCTACAAAACTGCTACAGTGCTCTTCATAAACAAGGCTCACACACTCTTCTCTTGAGGCCACATGGTCGAGCACACATCCTCATGATAAGTTATGAGGCTTCTCATCATCTAATCATCATTGGGAAAGATCTTGCATTCTTCACACAAGTAGCGACATGGGTGTGTGACTGCCTTTGTGCCCTTCTGACACACGTCCAAATTGCGTGTGTGTACCGCAAGTGCACGGGTGTCAAAGTAATAAAATACTGGGTGAGTTAGGTAATCGAATCTACAGGGAACAAGGCTATTAGTACTAACTGCTTCTATGCTATCTAGCCTAATAATAAATGGGATAGTGTGGTGATCTAATGTGCAAATAAATGAATACCAAAGACGAATATGCTAGGCTAAAATGGAGGGAGATCTGAATAAATAAAGATGAGGTACCCGGGCAATGCTCCCTCTAGGATCTAATACGAAGTTCAAAACTTGATAAATACTTCTAAACTGAGTCTAATGAGTCGAGCTAATCCAAGAACAACCAGTCCTTGTCTCCAAAAACCGGCACTAGTGCCCTACAAGGTCCCAGTGGAGAAATCGCTCAATCGCAACACCTCACACCCCATATAACCGCAATAAGCTTTAGGGATACCTAAGAATGAAACCGATTCCTAAAGATAGATCCAACCCTATTTCCCGGTGAAGGATCCCTAACCCCCTGCAAGGTCCCGGCGGAGAAATCTCTCAATCTCACGCCTCACACCAAATATGGTTGCATAGAGTCTAGGGAATACTGAGATAGAAAACACTTATCGGAGGGAAAATGGGACTCTCCACTATCTCATGACTCACCCTGTCAACCCTCTTTAACCTTGGAGTTCTAACTCTAATGGAGACCTCTCTCATCAAAGTAACAAATCATGCATAGAAAATCAACCACAAGGATCAATAAAACTTGCAAGCAATGGGAACACAAGATTAAAACTCAAATCAACTCGGATTAATTAGAACCATAAAGCAAATCAATACAAAAGACAAGATCCTAGGGTTCACATGACCAAATACCTATTAGGGTTTAGCTCTCCATGGAGCAAGTTACAAAACAAAGATAAATACAATGAATAGCAATGTAAACCATAGAGAAAAACCCCCTTGAATTCGTGATGGTTGGCCTTGATGGGTAGTTCAACATCTTAAAGGATTCCTCTTTGTAGCTAGGTCGTCGGTGGCTTCCCAAGTGCTATGATGGCAAAGGAAACTATCAAAGTTGATGAAGAACACCCTCCAAACTCGTAAAGGCCTCCTCTCCAAACCCTAGCCGTCTCACCCCTCAAGGGCAGCACAAAAGATGTCAAAGAATAGGGCAAGAGGGCTATTTATAAGCACAAACTGTGTCTGTCACGTGCCTCCACGCGCCCGTGTGGATTTCTCACGCACCCGCATGGCCTAAAGGAATTTCCACGCAGTTATGTGAATAGTAATTCTACTACAATACTTCCATAGTAAAATGCTACATTATTTTGCTACAATACTTAGCTATAGTGCTCTTCGTAAACACGGTCTAAACACTCTTCTCTTGAGGCCACATGGCTGGCACACGTCCATGTGGTAGGCTATAAGACTTTTCTTTATTGAAGTATCTTTGAAAGGTCTTGCAATCTTCACAAAGAGAAGGAATATGAAGATGTGACTGCCTTTGTGTTCTTCCAACTAGTAAATTGCCTTGAATCTCCTTGGAAGTTGGCACACACCTCCACGTTCATGAACTCCTCTTGTGTCTTGGTCTTTGAATTAAACAAGAACTCCCAACATTGTGTCTTTATAACCTATCTTTGCTTCCTTTTGATTCTTCAAGGCATTCACAACCTAATTGCACAAAAGAACACCAAATACACAATATGAGACATAAACCATGGTAAAAATGATGCTCAATTCATGTAAAACATATATAAAAATATGTCTACTCAAGCACTTATCACCTTCCAACTCACAATCTAGCTTGAATTCTCTAGGAAGTTAGCACACACCCCACGTGTATGAGCTCCTCTTATGTCTTGATCTTTATAATGCACAAAAACTCCCAAAAGGTGCCTTCATAACATATCTTTGCTTCTTTTTCTTCACTGAAGGCCTTCACAACCTATATGCACAAAAGAACACCAAATACAATTTATGAGACATAAACCATAATAAAAATGATGCTCAATGCATGTAAAACAAATAAAAAAATATGTTAACTCAAGCTCTTATCACAAGGGAAAGATGAGCCACAACAGGCGTCATCCGCCTGTTGTGAGACCGTTATGAGATTTTTCCCACTCATCTCACCACAGCAACACCAGGCAACTGAAAAAAGCCCTTTATCAGCTGGTTGTTGCTCCATGCGAGGACACAATGGACACACCACGGGTATTGTATGCCCATGGTAGCCCGAACATCGTGTATAATAGAGCTACTGAGTCACACAATGGGTCGTTGTGTGCCCATTGTAATAACCCAGAGATATATTATGGCCTTGATAACAAGCATTGTGAGATCATTATGGTCATATAACGGCTATGATGTACTTGTTGTCCTTTCCTGCATTGCATTTTCCATATTCTATTGATTGATTTTCAATATTCTTTCTGAATTGCAGGTTATGGGTCAAAAGAAAACTGCTAGTGGCCCCCTAACAGAGGTCAAGAAAAAAAATAAGACCGAAGAATCTTCTCAGCCATCAGTACCACAGTGTGGGGATCCCGAGCACAAAGCCCACTACATGTGGTGCATCGATCAGAGATTCATTAAGGGGTGTTAGATAGACTGGCTAACACTCGAGCACATTGGTCTCGCCGATGAGGTATGGGACCTTCTTTCAGTTTATGGTTGGGATCAATTCTTTGGCATCGACGAACTGACATACTAGGAGCTCACGATGGAGGTCATGAGCTCTTTGAGCTCGATCGTACCATTATCAGCTTAGGACATTAGGATACAATCAGTTTCCAGATATTCAGGGAAGAGTATATGATGTCCTACATAGACTTCACAGTCCGGATGTGGTTGGTAGATGTAGAGTACACCCGCACGACATCATACTCAGAGCTCCATGTCAACCCACTGGTCCATCTATTCCCAGATTAGGTATGGACCCAGACACTTCGGGCCGTGCAAGACCTCAAAAGCGTCTACCTTAGGACGCCCGGCGTTCTAATACCTCCACGTCATCCTGTCCCGAACATTGGCTGGGCGAGGAGATAGCACGGGGGTTGTGAACCTCCGAGATTTGTATTTCCTATGGAGCATGGTAGCTTGGGAGTCGATTCACATCTGTCAAGCGCTCACCTGCTAGTTAAGGCATCAATCGTAGGACCTTTGATTGGCGGCCATATTCCCTGGAACTTACATCACCAGGCTTGCACGAGGGCTTGGTCTGATTGATCATTGCGCAGGAATGTACCGTGTAGGGGGCATACAGCCACTCGGAGTCACCATGCTCCGTGCCATGCACATGATTAAGCGGCAGGACACACCCATGGGGTGTAGTACTAGGTGGTCCATTGGACCAACTCTAAGTCTTCGGACAATGAGGAGTCTCTTCCAGAGACCACCGCCACCACAGTTCCCCCGATCCTGGCTCCAGCTCATGCATCATCCATCGTTACATCTCCAATGAAGTCGGAGTCTCCTCACACTTCACTGACACCACCAGTACTTCACCGATCGTATACCATGCTAGACTTCCCCTGCCGAACTCCACCCTTTTGATTTTATATACCACTTTTGTACTTTTATATTTCAGTACATTGTACATTTTATTACAGTAAGGGGCACTTGCCCTGCTGCTTTTGTACCTTCTGATATTAGTGGATTCTATTTTATAGCAGTATATAGTTTTTATTTACTGTGTATTTAACTACTCCAAATGTGTCTCATTAGGGTTTAAGGTGATCGGGTGCTGTTCTAACCCGCATAATTTGTTGCTTAGATAAGGGTAACTTCATCGCCCTAGTCGGCCAAACTAAGAAATCAAGGGAGTACTAGTAACCATACACTCTTTTAATTTAATTTCTTACTATACATCACTGCGCTTATACATACAAGCGTACATTGGGGATAATGTACATCTTTAAGTGTGGGGAGGGAGTATAGGTTTGCCTTTTCTTTGCATGTTATTTTATACACTCTTTTAATTTAATTTCTTACTATACTATACTGTGTTACTATACTATCAATCTTCGAAATTATTATCATTTTTTTAGGGGTGCTTGTATCTTATACACATGTTAGTGTTGATCTTTGAAGATATTGCACCTGCTTGTTGAAGTTTTTTTTGGTCTAAGGACATGATACACTAGACTAGTAATTATTTCGTTCCCTCTCGAGAGTTTGGTTGCTCTGCGAGTCTTTACCCTACCTTGTGTTCCTCCTGACTTCACCTTACACCTTATATGTGTCTAGTGAGTGCTTTTTTTATTTAATGGGGATATGATCAGTACTTACTTTATTGCTCTAAGTCAGGATATATGTACAGCAGGAAGAGCTACCTCTTTTGTAGTGCGTAGTTGCTCCTAATGAGTTGGATACAAAGTGTATGCCCTAGTGGGGAGAGGGCTACCACATGAGAAATGTGAAAGCTACTGATTGTGAAATGAAAAAAGTTAAAAAAAAGGAAAAGAGAGAGAGGGTAATCAAGCATAAAAATTATGAAAAGTGTAAGAGTGAGGCTGCATAAAACTCTAAAAAGTTTCTCTACACAATCTAGACTATAAGGTAGTGGACAAGGAGACCGACACTTGGGAAAGTACTTTTCATCGTATAGTAGACTACTATTTGTAGAGGAATAATCACGCTACCTGGCATTTAATTGTCTCCTCGTACTACTGAAACTCCATACTTAGTTGCCTAAGATCAAACACTTATCATGTATTCTATTTTGATCAGTTTTATTTGCTTGAGGATGTACAAGCAAACATTTAATTGTGGGGATATTAGATAAGTGCTAAACTGAACATATTTTCCATATCATTTACACTGCATCTAGCATGAAATTATATTTAATTATCATCCCATTTGGACGAAATTTTATTCTTTTGTTTACAATGATCTTCATATTTTTTTATGAAGAAAGAAATGAATTTGAGGACGTTTTGAAGCAAAATAAAGCAAGTTGCTGAATCAAAGCTGCACCATGACTCACAACGGGCGTTATGGCAACACACAACACCCATTGTCTACACTCACCACTACCGTGATCAAGCCGTGGTAGTATGAGCTCATTGGTAGCAACATAGAAGCCATAACGGCCTCACAACGGCTGTTGTAAAGTCCATAATGGCTGTTGTGAAGTCTATAACGGTCGTTATCAAGACGCATAATGCCCAAAGACTATACCAGGACGTGACTTGGAGACCAAGCAACAACTTACTCACAACGGGCATCACAATGCCCATGGTGAGGCCATGGCGAAGCCGATTACTACACCCCTGTATTCTCTAAATTTTGGGAGACTCTATTACCAAAGAACCTAAGATGGTTGGGTTTCTGGAGATCTAAGTTGCGGGAGATGGTGTTTCTTCCATAATCCAACGGATTTTTCTGGATTTTTCAAGAGTATGTCAACGAGCGTCATCGCGAAGATCACACATGATGAGCATCTTCAAAGATCATCATCTGAGGGGCATGAGTGTGACACGTCATCAGACAATCTTAGGATCATCAAATCCCCATCTTCGGAGAACTATTGGAGGAAGTTATCCTAGGAATGTATTAAACGCTTATTTATTCTTTATTTGGTCTTGTCGTTCTATTGTGCTTTGATACATTGTTTTGTATGATCCATAAGAACCTAATTCAGTGGGAATTGTATGTCTAGATCCCTCGGTTATTATTTATCAATCTTGATTGATTAATATAAATTATTCTAGTTTTCGTAATCCTTGCATGTTCTTAATTAATTATTACATGTTGATGTGGATAAGAAGGATATGCTCTCATATTGATGACACCCATGCCATGATAGATCTATGCATGTTCTAAGATGTAAGGCATATCTAGGTTTCCGGATTATAAATTAATTGTCCTTTAGGTGTAGGGTCTAGTTGGTCTCTTCTTGTGGGATTCCCGCACTTAAAGCAAACCTGGGAGGCTGCGACGGAAGAGGTTCCATCTTAAGTTCCTAGTGGTTTAGACCTAGTCGCCATGGCTTATTGGGGCTAGTAGGTCTTTGAATTCCCCTAGTTCGAACCTAGAACACGATTGACACTTACCGCCTATCATAATTAATAATCAAGATGATTATAGCACATACTCCAAACTCCTTCTAAGTATGCTTAACATCATGTCCAATTGTATTGTTTAATAGTGTTGTATAAGAAGAACTAAAGAAAGACCGTAAATGATTAGGTTATTGATTAAGTAAAAAAAAAGTAATAGGAGCCTCTCGCCATTCTTGGGGAAATCTAGAGAAATCTAGAGAAGTAATAGGGAGGCCGTGAGGCTTCCAAAGAGGCTTTGTGGGTTCCCTTGTGCCCCCAAGGGAGGCCACAAGGCCTTAGGATAACTTTTAAGGATTTTACCACCCTTTCATACCTTCACTTGACGCCAACTTAAAATCTAACACTAAAATACAACTAAGAGGACTCACACACTAAAGATACACACAAAGAATGAATCAAAAACAAAGCAAGGAAGTAGGAAAATGGTCTAAATACCACAAGTTCTCCATCATTGGAGAACAACAATCCAATCCAAAGGAATTAAAATACATAAAGGGAATAACAAAACTCCCTCAAAGCTCGCAATCTCCTTGGATGGATGAAGTTCTTCAAAGATTCCCCAAAATCACCGCTAAGATCTATCCACGAACGGCTCCCTTGAAGATTTAAACCTTCTCCTAATCTCTCCCTATTATTTTCTTCCTTCTCTGGCAAGATATCCAAGGAAAAACCCCCCAAATCGCCGCCTAAAGGGCGACCAAAGAGTAGAGAAAAAGCTCTCCGCAAAAGCTTTAATTTCTGCCTTTTATAACTCAAGATTCGGGGGCTCTTACAGCCACTACAGTAATTCTTACGTCTGTAACAGTTCCTCATAAGGTCCTCTGGTTGGAGCATATAGCCATAACTAGCCCGTAACTGTGCCAGTCAATAGTGATTTACTATAATAACCATGAACATTACACTGCTGCAGTAACCCTTACGGCATGAGGCTACGGTGGTAACAATGCTGTAAGGTTCTTAGGTTGGGGCTTACAGCCATAACTTGCCCGTAACAGTGCTATAAATAGTGATGTTCTACAGTAGCATGACCAGTGCACTTCCACAGCAAAAGCCCGTAATAGCACCAATAAGCTCGCCCGTAAGTCACTATAAAAACTCTATTCTTATTCCAAAATTAGCTCAAATCGCCTCAAACTTATTCCTCTTGATCAATATGTCCTCATTCTAGCCTGAATACGAAATAGAAGCGAATTAAGCACCAATTCAATCATATATCCAATAATTACATGCAAAGTGCTATGAATAATAATAATAAAATACATTCATTTAAGCACTTATCAGTACATCTTTGGTTAGGGTATTTTGGAGACTTCGTCTTTCATAATCCTGTTGAATGGGTTAGTGATAATCTCGGTGCTCTTTGCAATCATGTGGAGTGGATTTTAGGAGAAATCGCGTCTCTACTCTGTATTCAGATTAGGAATAATCTCTCTCTATGGGGGAGATTGCCTACTTAAAAGATTTTCATTAGCTCATAGTAAGATTTCATAGAGTGTTAATGCAATTATGTGGATATTTGTATCATCTCTGTAGCTATGCCCAGACATCGCTTTCTTCCTTGACTTCTCTACTATTATTTTCCATATTTTCTTATCTTTGCTTGCTTTTGTTCACAAACACAATATTTGATCACTTAGCCTATTTTTCGAGTTTAGGATTACTACTAGTATTTACTTTATTCCATGTGAACCGACACTCTGCTTTTACGCACACTTTATTATGCGATCGGCACGTACACTTGCGTCCCTATCAGCAATTATTAAGAAGATATTCCTATTAGGATTATGATAAAATTGTCAATTTACAATTTTATTTCATGGAATGAGTGAAATTAAAAATTGGTCTAGGGTTTTTGTCTTAAGTCTAAATTTTGATTTAAATTCGATGAAGTCGAATAGATAATCAAAATTATAAGGACTCAAAAACAAAAGTGGTTTTAGTTACATTAGGACTCATATTTCTAATAGAACTTCTATGTTAATGTTTATCATATTATGAAGGTTCTTATTTTAAATAGGACTTCATAATTGAATGGTGTTTATCATATTATGAAGGTTCATATTATGAATAGAAGTCATAATTGAATAATGTTTATCATGTTTTATGAAGTCTCTATAAATATGACTCCTCTCTAATCATAGAATCAATCAATTAATTATCTAGTGAGAAAATCCCCAAGCTCTCTCTTCCTCTCTAACCATAGCAGCTATTTGGAGAAGAAGAGGAGATTGTCTCTTTATTTCGACATGTGATCTAGAGACATGAGACTTTCGTTTGGCACTAGAAGATCTATGACAATCCAAAAGAAAAATTCGGCACATCAAACGAAAGGCTTTCAAACATTAAGAGGTAATTTTCAAGGTCTTTTAATTAAACTATGGTGTTTATTACAACAATTAGACATATCACAAATTTATTTTGCTTCTACATGCCTTTGATGATGTTATTTAATTTTTGTGATATTGCCTAACAATTCTAATCTAACTTTGTATGGGATTAAGGTCAATAGACTCGATAGAAAGATTGGCTACAATTGAATCCATATCTTCTCTAGATAGAGTTCATTGAGTATAATGCAGTCATAGGGTAGTTTGTATCAGTTATTGTTCACATTAAGATATGGGACAATATAATTCAGGAACTCTCTTGGTTCAACTGTATTGCAAAAATCTAGTGTGACCTTGTCTTCAACCTAATCAAACCCTATCGGAAATTTATGCCCAAACACCCTTCTTATATGCTTGACTTATCGTGAGTCTATTTCTGATTTAGTTCTTAGATTTTGCTTTAGATTTGATACCTAGATCTTAGTTTAGGCTAATTGACAAGCTGTGAATTAGTACTAGTATTCTCTAATTTCCCGTGGATTGATAACTTTGCCTTTTAGCACACTATATTACTTGATCGTCACGTGCACTTGCATTTTGTAGGCACCTTTAGTTCCTAAACCATCTCATATATAGAGAATCAAAACAAGAAAGGAATAGGAGAGCAAGACTAAGATCAAATCAAAGAGAAGAGCTTGCTTACTTGATTAATTGTAAGAATTAAGCCAGCACCACCCTTGAACTTCCTCCAAACTCCCAACAATGCAAAAAAGGATTAGCCTTAGCTCACACACACACACACACACACACACACACACACCATCCTCCCAAGGCTACACAAGGATCCAAAAAGAGGGAAGCTTGGCCTCTTTTGAAACCCAGATCTTTGACATCTCCCTACCGTGGCATGGTGTGGCCGCATGAGAAAGGAGGCATGGCTAACAGAGTACTGGAATCGGGTTAGGTTGCGTACACAAGAAAAAGAATTCAAGGCTTCATGGGATGGCAAAGCAGGAAGGGAAAAAGATTGGCTTCACATTGACTGGGGTGTGGGTTGATGAGTACAATTCATATCATGTTTTATTACCCTCAATCCATGCTTATTCTTATCTTTTATGACTAACTTTCAGCTTCTACAACCAGCCAAAAGGGAACATGCTAGCCTTGAACACAGACGACGGACTAAAGGTAATACTCCATCCTCCCTTGTCACTGACGATGTCATGACGAGGTTGAGTTTTTTTTAACAAAGTTTACGACCAAGCATCCAGAATAACTGGCTCACTCGAAAGATTTTTGGGATGAGAGATTTAATGGAATCATGTTGTGCTACTTTAAAAAAAGAATAAGGACAAGGTGGGATCCATTGTTACAGTCTTTCTGATTCAATTAACATGCTAATCTATCATGTTTACCTTCCCTAGCACAGGTTACTCAAATCATTTGATGAAGTGATCAAGCTAAGAAATTGTCATCACATTGTAAGAAGGATCATGAATTCTGGGTCTAGCTACTTGGTTAGCAAAGAAGAATGAAAATCAAGAGTGCTTGCATGAAGGAATAACTTCCAAACCCTTGACTATTTCTTCTTAGAATAACATGCGATTAGACAAGTAATAAGTTGCTTGTGGCATCAATTTTGAGGATAATCTTGAAAAAAAATTAAATGTTTTCTTGCTATCCACTTGCTTGAATCTGAGAGAATTACCCTTTTCAAGGGACCCATGGAGATCTCTCAATAGGTTTATACAATCTTTTTTTTTTCGTCTCTAGAGAAAATTTTATTCTAGAATGTTAGAGGTGTGGGTTGGCTTGCTAAATAATTCATGATTAAAAATTGCTTAGTTAACTTCCAGGTAGACATTTGTTGTATCCAAGGATTAAAATTCTTCAATCTTAATTGGTACATTTGGAGAGCTATTTGGAGGACCAATCTTGACCAATATCTACATATCCTACCATGGAGGCCCGCAAGATGGATGATCATTGGTTGGAATAGCTTAATTGCCATAGGCTAGTGGATTCATGTTAGTCACTTTTTTTTTACAGTAGAATTTCATAATCTACTGGATAACTTCATGTAGTTGGTACATTAGTTTATGGGCTGAATTTCTGCCATCTCAAAGATGCAATATGGATAGAGATCTACATTAGTTATGAATAAAGCACACTTTCTTGGATTATCTATGAGGATTTCAATGCTATATTCTTACTTGATGAATAAAAACAAGGGTTGTCCTAACCTAGATGATGTCAACCCTGCACAATTAGTTATTCAGGGTGTATATTTGATTGAGCCACCCTTCTTTGGTCCTAGGTTTACATGGACCAACGACCATGCTAACTGATATAGGTCTAATTGGATTGGTTCTTAATTACTAAGGATTGGTTTAATTCATAGTATAGAGTCACCCAATTCAACCTTCCTAGAATCAATTTTGACCATGTCCCTATCGATTTTGAGTTTGGTTAACACAACTTTTGACCTCATGGCCTTTCAGGTATGAAATGTCATGGCTACTAGTGGAGGGCTTTGGTGAGTTGATTAAGGAATGGTGGGACATGTCAATCCTAGTTGGGTGAGGGAATGGGTTAAAGAGAAGTTTAGTTCCATTAGCTTATCTGCTTATGTACAAAAACTCTTCTTTTCACCATAGGGAAATTGAACACTATTAGAGAAAATAGAAGTCCTACCATTGATGATTTCACAGAAGAATTTACATTGCGATTAGAACTAGAACTCATTCTACTAAAAAAGGAGTTTCGTTAGAGGCAGCTTTGCCATATAACTTGGCTTATAGAAGAAGATACTGGTAATAAGTTCTTCACCATAGTGGCAACTTTAATTGCACTTTTGGAGAACTGCCAAGTCAACTAATCTGCCTGAGATGTATAGAAAACTACAAAACATGAGAAATTTGAGAGGGAAAGCTCAGATTATGGATGAGTTATCAGAGAAATAACTAATTAGAAGTTGGCGCTAAGCTTACTATGTGATGTAGTCAAGTCTGAGACTGTGGATAATAACATGTGTGAGACCTTCAATGAGGTGCTCTTGAAGTTAGAAACAAGCCAATAATTTCCTTGCATGAAGGCATTAGGCAGTGTGTCATGAATAGGATAGTTGTTAAGAGAGCATATGATATGAATTGGAAACTTAAGTCGGACCTCACATAATTACAAAGCCTGAAAAGGAAAAGAGTTAAAGTGCAAGGTGGATGGTTGAGTGGAATGGGTAAGCATGGCAAAAGATGTTTTGTGATAATATGGTACAGAATGTAAGATAGGGGTATGTTGTTAGACTAGAAAATTATGCTTGCAGTTGTGGGAAATGGGATAAAACACTACAAAAAAATTGCCACATTACTTTAAAATTGTTAGAATAGATAAGATATTTTTTGAAGGATTTAGTTCAGTTGGTATAGCTATTATAGTATACTGACTTTTATCTATAGTGACAGTCAAATCCATAGCTACAAATTATCTATAGCAATGGAAGTTCATAAGTGTTAGAATAAATTAGATATTTACAGATGATTGTTCTTCTATTGGTATAAATATCGCTATATACAAACACTTTTCTATAGTGGCGGTGAAATTTTGTAGCTATAGATAGTTTATACTAACAAAACTTTATTACTGTTATAAATTTAATATATACTGACGCTTGTTTGTCTGTTATTATAAATATCATATGCCGACACTTATTTATAGTGATAGTTAAATTCCATAATTATAGACTATTTATACTAACAAAATTTTATAACTATCACAATAAATCAGACATTTACTGAAGTTCAACTTCTAAGAGAAAAAAGTTGTGACTTCCACATAGAATGTTTGAAAGAGAAAAACTAAAAAATACTGTCATAATCTATCAAAATCTACAAGTGAAATAGCCTTTTCTTTTTCTAATTTTAATTTAATGATGTAATTAAGTTCTCGTTCCCATAAATTTATTTCTCATCAAAATATGAACTTAGTTACCTTAACTAAGAAACAGTTCATATTTTTTTTTCTTTTCTTGATAATTTTTCTCCCTTTCAACTAATTTAATTTTATATATGTATATATATATATATATATATATATATATATATATATATATCAGGAAAGAATAAAATTAAAAAAGTAACATTTTTAAAATTAAATATTCTAACCAAAGTTAGTATCGTCCAATAGTAAGGCATGTAGAGTCTTATGTGGGAGGTTGGGAAAGTCGAATCTCTCTTTCTTACAAGTGTAAATAATGTAAATAGTGCTTTGTCTGTTTATAAAAGAATAATAAAAAAAAAAAAATCTGAGAATCGGGGTATATTACCTCCGTTATAATTAGATGAGTGGTATTTTTGATAAAATTTTTAATTATGTGAAGAATAGAAAAAGTTGAGTGTTTTTTTTTAAATATAGACAAATTTGAGAACTTTGTAAAGAAAAAAAAAACATAAATAAATAAATAAAGGAAAATATGAACAACCACCTTTCTGATAATAGAAATAAAAAAAACTAGAGGGTGAAGTCCAAGAAACAATCTATCTTGAGAAAACAATCTATTTTTTATTATTATATGGATGGGATTCCATGAACTCCCCAAAAGCGTGATTTGGCCCCAATTTTTTTAATAGTAATATTTAGTAATTTATTTAATTAATCTAAAATCCTTTAAGATTCACTCATTTTGATAAAATAAAACCAGTCTGAGAAAACTTCTTTGAGATTCCTCTATTCACTCTCAGCTTCTTACACTCTCTCAATGCATTAGTGGCCCAGTATGATATTAATGATTTTTCTTTGATTTTGTCTTCTATTATGGATGTGTTATATAGTATTTTTGTTTGGTCTAGGGAGTACACAGTTGTAGAATAGTCATTTCTATATTTTTCTGCAGAATGCATGGTCAGAGAATTATATGGGAGTGCACACGGGTGTGTACTTGGCCGTGTAACTCTCTGGAAAACTTAGGGAAATGCATTATAGCAGTAGTACTGCAATAGTGATATTGTAGCAACAGTGTAACTCTCTGGAAACTTTGAACATGGGTAGAGAATTACATGGACGTATACATGCCCGTGTAACTCTATGGAAAACTGGAAAAAATTGGTAGAAAAGTACATGGGCGTGTAACTCTCTAGAAAAATTCAAAGAACCACAAGGCGCGTGTAATCGTGTACTTGCCCATGTAACTCTGTGGATATTCAGAATGGGGTACACAGCCGTAGATAAAGCAATGTAGAATGTTATTGTAGCAATATACACTGACGTGTAGATGTGATACACTCTAATGTACTGTAGCTTTATTATAGCATCAGTGAATTTTGCTTCTTTCTCTTGTTTGGAATGAAGCCAAGTTCCATAGAAACTCTTTGGAAGTCCTTGAACCAAAGTTTGAGTCAACCCTAGGCCTCTTATAATGATTGCATTGCATATAGATTTTGGGTTCTCCTTGTGCATCTCTATTCTCATTCTTTTGTTGGTTACTCATTCTCTTTTGTTTCTTGGTTTGTGTGTGTGGTTGTGTTTTGGTTAGGTGGTGAAACTCGCCTCGAGACAAAGAACCGGCGGAGTAATACCCTTGTGGAGTTTAACCTCGTAAGTTTGTGAGAGGGTTTAGTTGAATTGCATGATTCTAATAGTGTCTCTAAATATTTTTAATCATTTGATGAAACTATTTCATGGCTTTATCGTACTAAATAAATATTTTGTTTCGTTTGAAATGGTTTACAATGCTATTGATCTATATATGAAATTTCTAGATGTTTGAAAGAAATGTCTCAGATTTGACTCATTTTTATGAATGAGAATGGTTTGTGAAACCCCTTTGCTCGTATGATCATGATTTTGGCATTTATGGATGTGAAAATGGTTTTATTTGTGAAATGCAAATGCTTGTCCTAAATGTGGACATGATGACATGTTTGAATATGAAATGCATTATTTGGACACCTACATGTCTTGAACATATACATGAAAGTGTTGGCCTGCGTTCTTAATGTTCTTGATAGGGTGGTTTTTATGGTGATGGGGGCTTAGCCCTATCTACTGCAGTAGGAGGTCTTTATGGGACAACCTATAGAGGTGGCGTGGAGGACCCATTGTTATGTGCCCATTACAGGTGGTGTAGAGATTTCCTAATTTGGTGGTACATCGGGAACCCAGAATCGCCACACAGGATCTCGGTGGGTCAATGTCAAGGGCATGAGGACCTTGACTACTCTGAACCTAGCCATGACCATGGCTAGAGTTTGGAGAAGTTTTCTAGGCCACTATTTATATGATGGATATGCGAACTTGTATTATTTTTTTGAAACCATGTTTTCTTGCGAAGGAAATCTGTATGCTGTGAACTCCTTTGCAGTTTTTGTAAGAATGATTTGTTGACGGGTTTTGTTCATAATTCTTTTGAAAACTCGTATTATGCTTAAAATTATTATTTGTGAATGTTGAAAACTTCACTTGATCACATTGATGTTTATTCTCATTATGAAACCTATGTACATATATATGTTTATACATATGCTGAAATACTTTGAGGCTATAAATATACTTGTGAAAGCCTATATTTTTAGATTTATATATTGTGGGTTTATATCTGTTTAAAATTATGCTAATCCACTCACTGAGTAACTCTAGTTACTCACCCTTCTAGGCTTTAGTGTATAGTGGGGTTGCACTGAGGTGAAGTGCTTGGTATTTGCTTGTTTTGACTTCGTTATCTCGAGCCTTGATGTTTGTTTGTTCTTGAACATGGTTGCATTGTATAAGGAATGGGGATCCACTAGTGTCCCTGACTTTTTGAACTTATATTACTTGCATACTTGCCTTTTTGAAACCTTGGTTGTATTTGTGATTTGTATGTTTCCTTGAACTTTATGGACCTATTTTCTGAAATTCTTGCTTCCTTATGTAATCATCGTGTTCTATGCCTTGTATGATTATTATTGGTGATTCATGTATAGCCTTGTGTAATCAAGGAAATTGTATCTCTTATGACAATTCGAGTGTTGGGCGGTGTGTAGCCTTCCTTGAGTTATCACGGCGGTTGTTGGGTGCCGTTCTTGTAGGGCGACGAGTGACACCAAGGATCACCCTTGAGTTTTCATCACAAGGCACCACAGGTTTATCATATCTATATTGCAGTCAATTTGTTCAATCACGAAGTTTGTGTATGGGTGGAAAGAGAGAGCGATCAAGCTCTGATGCACGTCACCACTATTACTTCCTAGGGTTTCCACTGCTTTCCTTGTTTTCAATTTGTTTATCTCTTCTTAGGGTTTCATTACTATGATGTTTTCCACTAGATTGTTTGTAGATGTTGATTTGAAATCCATCTGAGAACCTAGGTTTTTTTTATTATTAGAATTTAGTAGGAAAAATTTACGAATGTTGTATGGATTATTGTTTTTGGATTTAGAGGAGTTTGTTAGATTGATGCTGGATTGGTTTGTTTTGGTTTGCTAATTTGAGATTTGATTGTCGGGAGTGTAGTATTTTGGGAAGGTGTGGCCGATCTTTGATTCCGGCCAATCGTGAGACTTCAATAAGGTAAATCATCTTTTCTTTGATTTTAATGTTTTGAATTATTTTTTCCTATTTTGATGTGGTTTGTTGCGTTACTTTTTGTCACTCTTGCACATTTTCTTTTGATGTTGCCTAAGTTTTGTGTGATTTATGCTTATTTTGGTTTGTTTTCATTTATTAGAAGATCATGCAAGGGATTATAAGCCAGTTGGAGTTGCAAGGGCAACTTCCGTGGAGCAATTCTAGGGTTTCATCCCTTTCCACTTGTTGTGGGCCGAGGTCTGTGAATTCTCCGCATTATTTCTGTAATTTGTGTAATAGACATCAATGTGGGCATGTTATTTAATAAGTTTCTGTGAAAGCCACCAAGGCAGAAGATGACAAACTTTCTTATTATTTTTGTAACATGTATATAGGAAGTGATCATGAACATGGATAAAGAATTTGATGGGGAATTAAAAGTGTGCCATTTGCTAATGTTAATCATAGAGTGGGCTATCTAGGTTACCTCGCAAACTTTTCCTACGGTTGAAGATGATTCATATGGTTTTCTTTCATTACATTCATCAAATCAATCAAATCTGGAAATTGATTCAAATCTTAAGATAAGCTATTTTCCAGCAAATAATAGTAAGTTTCAAGGTCACATAATGCACCAATGCTACTATAGCTCTAGGTTTGATGAATATGTGAACATGAAGAAAGAACAATATAAGCACACATGCTTGGTAACATGAATTAGATTTGCTTAGTCGTAGAGACAATACTATCACTACAAAAAATGGAACACAAGAAATATAAATGCACACTCACTTGATCAGGTCATGTCTCTGCAGAATCTACTCCCACAACAATAATGAAGTGCTTTAATTGGATGTGTGTGATCACTAAAATCGATCTCATAGTCTTGTGATTTATAGATAGCAAGTTTTCTGTTTTGAACTCACAAGAAATAACTCCATCAAAATAACATGAGCACAAGACTTGAGCTTAGTCCATATTGATCAGTTAAGAACAAAGTTGCAGGAGTGGTCTTAAGAAACAACTTTTGTGATTATTCTTCAAAAAGAGAGAGACGTTTCTTGCATTTTGATTATATTTCTTCCATAAAATTTGAATTTACCTTATTGTCTTTACCCATGTTAATTCTTCATATGCTTCCAACTTCCTTGTGGTGAAAAAAGAAATCTGCAAATTTAAATTGACAAGAAAATAAAATTCTACAGAAAGGTTCTGTAATGTCTTATTCAATTTGTAAAATTCACAAAAAAAATGTGGAAGGTATACATGATAGTAGTGATGATCTGGGCTCTCCACTTCGACTGAAATCTCAATCATATTTGCGTCAAAGCATCTATAAGGTTGCAATGACATCGAGAAAACAAAGTTAAGTTGGCATAATGCTAAAAGCACAAGTGCAATTCAAATTCAAATAGAAAATAAAGCTTAATTATGAATTTTTAAAAAAACTATAACGTATTAACATTACCAACTATAGCCTATAAAGTATCTCTGTGCTAGAAATATAACCTTTAAAAGCTTTGTTTGACATTTGGGATCTGTAGCTTCATTGGGGGCAACTCCATTTAGTTAAAGAAGACCCAAATGTAAACTACAACCTAAACAAAAATTCTTGCTTGCCGATTTACTTAGGCAGATCTTGTTTTCCATCATACTGATAATTACCAAACATAACAAGATCCAAGAGATTTTTGTGAAATTGATGTGGCTCAAACTAGTAGTTCAATTGGGATAAATTTCCATAAGGAGATTTTGCAAATTTAGTTCTTGTTATGCTATTCCAATTCAGGTAGACTATGGCTTCCCACTTAAGTCACTATATCAGACTTCATGGAAACATGACAATAAATATGCTATACACCTCAAGGTTTTTAAATAATACCAAGATTTGAATAGCCTGGAGATTACTTGCAATTTATCTTTAATTACAAATATATAGTATTTTTATTTTTATTTTTTATGGTATATGCTCTTGTAAATTGTTTAGTGTTGCAACTAGTTCATCCTATTCAAGCTAGTTGATAATTTAGTAGTAAAGGATAAACTAGTTTTTTGAGGGATTATTTATAAAATTCTTGATAAAAGAGAAAGAGAAGGTTGTATAGGACAGATAAATGTTGGAATATACATTTTTTAGAAAAAGTATAAAAGACATGAAGGAAAACAAATCAAAATTAATTAATGGTCCCTCTTTGATTATGTGCACAATATCTCCACTCAATAAATGTGATACAAATTATTATTAGTGACTAGATACAAGAGAATGTTTAATCTTTTCATAGTGTTTAAATTCGAATTGCTAAATTTTTGTATGCATAGGTCCATCTCAAGATTCAAATTATTCTGCAATTTGAGATACCACAAACAAGTTTGTGAAAAACAAGTGAAGATACAAATATTTGAGGTAAAAAGAAACTAAACCATGAACTTTGTTTTCAAAAATTTACAAATATGTGAATCATTTGATAAAAACTGTCTCTTTTGTCCTTTTGTGTTTGTATGGGGATATATATATATATATATATACTACAAATTATATTATAGAAATAAGATCAATATATTGTGTTTAGATGATGACAACATGGACTACGACGATGATCATTTCCGAGTGTTTTTTTTTTTGCTAAGATGTATGACTTTGTCTTTTTCTTGTCTTGTTTGCAAACCTTATGTTGTAGGCTTGTAGCATATCTTGGAGCCTACCTTGATTTCCTTTGTTGTGGTAATATAAGAAGATTCTAGAAAGCCATTGGAGGTGAGGGCAATATAACTATATACCTCTGTAGTGTGGTGATATTTTGAGCTCCTTGGACTTGTGTCTTTTGGTGTGTGAATATAAATCATTGCACATTTTTAAGAATTCATCTTGTTCTTGAAAATATTATTATAAGATGGCTCTAGGATTTGTATATATACATATGTATATATGGCATTTTCATGTTTGAGAGACAAATATATATGAGTGCACACTATTTCTAGGATCTTTACTCTAGGTAATTAATGTTATCATAAAGCTATCATACCCATGATTACAAACCAATAAGATCTTTATGAAAATTCTATTAATTAAGTCATTATGCTAATTAATTATTAGAAAATCAGTAATTTTTTTTTTGAATTATTTGAATGTGTTGTCTCATGCACCTTCAATTCACTATATTCTTAATTATATAAATGCTTCACATGTACCTTTTGGTACACTTGCACATCCTATTTCTATTACCATTTTATCTTTCCTTTTTTTCATATCTTCATTTTCTTGGTTATTCTAAGTTCAATGATGAGATAAACATGATGCCACATCCATAGCTTGAAAGTGGATATTGTATCAATTGTTCTAGGGTGAATTTTCAAAGTGGATATTGTCTTTTTGCAAGCATCTTGTACTCATTCTCATATTTTTTATGCTTGGTAATGAACTATGTTGTCCTGTTATATAGCTATATGGAGAAAATAATTTGAGTTAATAGCAATGCATGATGAAATGAATATAAAAGTTGTCTCAAAATTTTTAATTTGTATTTTCTGTCATTTTTTTTAAACTGAAGTTATATGTTATTGATATGATTGACTATTGTAGAAATTTAGTTCTCACCATTTATATTAGATGAAATGCTTTAGAGGATCTTTATGCTTGGCATTTGAGCTATTATTCAAATTGAAGAATAATGAAATGCTCAAGCTTAAAAAATGCAAAGCAAGTTTCAATTCTCTTGCTGGCTTGGATTGAGAGTGTTCTGGCTTTTTTTTCATAAAGACAGATTAGAAATATAGAATACCAGTTGCAATACTTGTGCTTCATGTCAACTTAAAAATGTCATGATATATCATTTGGTTGGAGCTAAAAATCATTATAATGATATTTTCAGTGAGAAGTTGATCAATTTTTTGTTTATAATTGATATACCTATTTTGTGACAACCTTGAGATTTTTCAAAAGTCACCAGGCATGCAATGTGACTATTTTTGGTTATTTTAGACAGTTTAAATATGAATGTGATGTGGCTAGGATGTGGGATTTCATATTTTAAATCCTTTGCGAGCTCTTGTATGAAGTGTAGCCAAAGATTTGATAAGTTCTTGGTCCAAAATATAACTTCTTAGTAACTTGTTCACATTTCTAATTGATGTTAGTTTTCTCTTTTTGATGCATGAGTGGGGGTGTTCTCTTTTACTGGGGCATTTGAATGCTTAAATGTTGTGTTCAATTAGAAATATTGTGTTCAATCACTAGAAAAGCTAAGGAAGAAAAAAAAAATCTCATATTTATCAATACCAAACTACTTATTTGGTATCTCCCAAGTATTCAAGGGCTAACTATTCAAAGTTAGCTAATATAGCACCTATCGCAAGCTTCCTCTCTTATTCAACTAATGTAATTGCTAAGTTCTTACAAGTTGCCACCCTGTGTAAGTTTTATCATTTTTTTTCAATTTAGTTAATTTTTTTATGCATGTTAATTCTCTCTTTATCTTGTGATTATGATTGTGAAATCAACTTTGATGATAAACCTTTTTATTCAATTTAGGTTACCTATTTCATAGATACAAGATGGATAAATTTTTCAACTAGGGCAAATGATGACTATATAAATGGGGTTGTCTGTTTTCTGGACTTTGCATTTTCCCACTCAACTAGAAATGAAAAAATTTTGTGCCCTTGTACCAAATGTGTAAACATGTATTACGTGTCAAGAGTAGAAGCATTTGATCATATAATATGTGAAGGTTTTTTTGAAAGGCTATATTGGATGGATGTTTCATGGAGAATCATCTGGTGCACATACCTTTACCTCAAGAAGTAATGGAAAGGAAGAAAATTTACATCATAACATGCATAACTTATTGAATGATACTTTTAGAATGGATGTGAATATGGAAGAGTGGACAGACGGGCCTAATGATGCTAATGAAAGAAGGTTTGGTGGCAAACAGTTTCATTCTTTGATTAAGGAGGCTGAGGAAAGCTTGTACTCAACTCATACTACCTTCACAAAGTTATCTTTTATGGTACATTTATGCCATATAAATTGTTTTGAATGGTTCGAGCAATAAATCATTTACTTTATTACTGGAATTATTGAAAGATGAATTACTAGAGAGAAACACATTGCCAAAGTCCTTTCATAAATTTAAAAATATCATTTTACCATTGGGCCTGGGTTACAAAAAAATTCATGCTTGTTCAAATGATTGCATGTTTTTTTTTTTTTGAAAGATAAGGAACATGAAGATATTTGTTCAAAATGTGAAGCTTCTAAGTGGAAAGAAACTATAAATAATGTGGAAGATGATTCATCCAATTCTAACAAGAAAAAGAAGCCTGTCAAAATTTTACATTGTTTTCCTTTGAAACCAACATTGGAAAGAAACTATAAATAATGTGGAAGATGATTCATCCAATTCATCATAATAGTTTGAGCCTCACTTAACGGCGTTGGTTGGAGCCTAATCATAGATTTCGTAATGATAGACAATCATTTGATGGTATTTGGAACTTTAAGGCCAACATCAATACCACCATCTGGTAGCAAATGTGTTGAGACAGCTAGAAGCTCTAGACAATATGGAAGAGGGTCCTTGGAAGCAAAAGAGTATTCTATTTTCATTGCCTTATTGGGAGCATCTTCTTTTACATCATAATTTGGATATAATGCATATGGAAAAGAATTTTATGATAACATTTTGGGCACTTTGATTGGATAAGAGAGTAAGTCAAAGGATAACTATAAATCAAGACTTGATTTAGAAGATATGGGCATAAGGAATGAGCATCACCCAAAAGATTGTCATGGCACTAATATGAAATATTTTGTCTAAAGCTTGTTACCAAATGACTTTGTCAGAAAAAGATGCTTTTTTAAAGGTCCTTAAGGAAATGAAAATTTCTGATGAATACTCTTATTATCTTTCTTGTTGTGTGCAACTCAAACAATAGAAAATAATAGGGCTGAAAAGTTATGATTGTCATCTTTTGATTCAAGAATTTCTACCAATATCAATTCGAGGATCTATACTTGATAATGTGGCTTCAGTGACGATAGACTTGTGCTATTTTTTCAAAGAGCTTTATTCAAAGGTTCTTAATGAGCATGGTTTATAGTCACTTGACTCTCAAGTTGCTACACTTTTGTGTGAAATGGAAAAAAAAATTTCTTCCTTGTTCTTCACTATTATGGTGCATTTGCTCAACCATTTGCCAAGTGAATTGAAGGTTGCCGGTCCAATCAGTTATTGATGGATGTACCCCATTGAAAGGAATGCTTTTCTCTCTTTATATTTTTATTTAATAAGCTTAAATTTGTTAAAATGTATACTGGATTTTTGGTTCAATTATTTTTCTTATAGGTTTCTTTTTGTACTTATGTCTTTTGTGTGTAATAGAGCTCATCCTGAAGGTTCAATTGCTAAAGGGTATTTAGCACAAGAGTGCTTGACTTTGTGCTCACGATATTTAGTAAGAGTGGAGACAAAGTTTAATCGACCCATTCGGAATGATGAAGAAAATGACAAACAAACAACTTCAAAAGAAGAGTTTGTTTTTAAAACTCAAGGGTGCCCATTAGGAAAGAAAAGGCAGCATGGTTTCAAAGTTAAAAAGTGTAAAAGAGTGAAAATAGTTGTTCTTGACAAGCAAACATTAGAACAAGCACATCGGTAAATGCTATTCAACTGTGATGAAGTCGCTCCATTTCGAAAGTAAGATATTTTAATTTTACATGGAATTTATATTTTATGAACCATTAATTAAAAAATGCTTCTTGAGGTAATTCTGACAATGATACTTTTAATTTAGGGTAAACAACCTAAATGGTCCTTTACTTTTTCGTGCATTTCTATTTTGGTAACCTGGCTTTAAAAATCTACAATTTGGTCCCCTACTTTTAATTTTTATTATGATTTGGTCACCCGAGCATACGCCGTTAACGATGATCACATGTGGCATATGGCAGATCAAATGCCAACTCTGAGCAAAGACATGCCGCATGTGATCGCCATTAACATGGTGATCAAATTGTAACAAAAAAGTACAAGTAAGGGACCAAATCATAACTTTTTAAAGTTGAGTGACTAATAGAAACACACGAAAAGGTAGGGGACCATTTAGGCTGTTTACCCTTTAATTTAATGTGGAACATAAAGGATTACTTAATAAACATAATCGTACTTCTCGCTTATTGCCATATGAGATTGATAAACTTAATTGTAGAACTTTCAATGATTGGTTTCACAATCGGGTACGTATAATAGTCTTATGCTAGTTTTCTATTCTAAATTACATATTAAACAAATATTATAACATTGTAACATTGAATTAGGTTGCATGTTTGATTGAGCAGGGGAGTGCAAACATCACTGATCATGTTAAATATCTTGCTTGTGATCCAGAGGAAGTTGTTAGGAAATATACTGGTCATCTAATAAACTGTTACAGGTTTCATACAAAAGAATGAGAGAAATTCTTGAAAACTCAAAATAGTGGAGTTGTCGTAACTACTATGGCAACGAGTTATGCTACTACAAGAGATAAACAATCTATTGAAGGAGAAGATAATTATTTTGGGGCATTAACAGACATTATTCAGCTACAATGTTTTGGTAGATACAATGATGTTTTGTTCAAGTGTGATTGGATTGATGACAACTTCTTGTTGACTCTCATGAATTTCAAACATTTCACACACAAAGGGGATGATTTACTTGATGATCCTTTTGTGTTGCCTTCACAAGTTATGAAAGTATTTTATATAGAGGATGAAAGGTACAAAGATTGGTTTGTTGTGAAACATATCTAACTTAGGGATGTGTTTGATATGGGTGATGAATGGTCCTTTGACAGACAATAGTATAATAGAGAAGTGCCTCCAAACAATGTTGACTCTACATGTGACCTTTAAGTTGGGTTAGAAATGATGATGATGGCGTAGATGTTACACAAGGGATGGCAAATGAGGAAGTAGAAGATTAACTTGTAGATGAGCATGATGGAGACGACATATTTTAAATATGACAAGGCTACTCTTTTAGTTTCTATTTTTTTTTTATTTTCAAAATTTTCTAAACTTGTCTAGCATATCTCTTGGTTTTTTAACATATATTGTGTTGCCTTTTCTCAAAATATGTCTAACATATCTCTTGGTTTTTTTTAACATACATTGTGTTGCCTTTTGTCAAAACATATCTAGCATATTACTATGTTCTCTAATTTATATTGTGTTAGCTTTAAGTGTAATGCTATATTACAATTTAATTTTTAATCTATTTAGAAATCATAAAGATATTATATTCACAAATTTTTTTAGATATAATGGGAAAACGTAAAAGGCTGAAGATTGTGCCCATTAGTCATAGAGATAACTCTCAAAGAAAAATACAACTTGAGCAATCTTCAAGTCAATTACTTATTTAGATTGTTTGTTGATACTAGTATGTCAATTACTTATTTTTGTAGTCAAAGTTTGAATTTGTATCATATAAGGAGGAAAGATGAAGAAATCATAGAAGAAATACGTCATAAACAACTAGAAGTAGCTAAGAGTTGGGTATTTAAAAACATGAGTGGAAAATGGAGAAAATGGAAGAATTACTTGAAATCTACAGCATTTGATCAAGTTTGACAATAGATGAAATGGTTGAAGAATTGCTTATTCTAGGGTGGATAAAGACCAATACAAAAAACTTGTTGAATATTGGTGTTTTGAGAAAACAAAGGTGTTTATTTAATGTATAGTAAAATATTTATACTAAACATTTTATCTTTACAAGAATTACTATTTAAACTTTTCTTTTTTATTTTGTTATAGGAAATTAGTATAATAAACCAAGCAAATAGTCTAAAGTTGGAGGAGCCTCATCGCACTGGAACAAAGTTTTTTGCTAGGATTATGGATGAAAAGGTAAGTTATTAGAATAGTTATTTTCACATAACATAGATGTTTAACACTTTATTTATTTTCCAATGAAAGTTAAATAAAAAATAAATTTCTAATTCTTGACCATCAAAAATTTTCATTGAAGAGCAAAGATGCTAATGGCATACCACCATAACGTGCACAAATGTATATCAAAAATCGTACAAAAAAAGATGGAACTATTGTTAGTGAAAAGGCAGTTGAAGTTGTGGTAATGTCTTCTTTTTCTAAAGACTTTGCAATATGCTTATATCATTTTGAATGTCTTGAAACTTCAAACATTTTAGTTATGTGATAGATGTTCTTTCATTTTATTGATTTTATAAATACAAATGAAGATGCACATAAGTGAATTTAGTTATTATTCTAATAAAAAACAATGATCTTGAAAAATGATGTATATGTTAAAGTCCAAGGACCTGAAAAAAGGGCCATGTTCGTTGCATTGGAAATGCTTATGCTTCATCTTCCAAATCAGGTTCATCAACCCAAAAAAATGAAAAAGGCCATAAGTTTAAAGTCATATGTCAATGGATTAGAGCAAAAAATAGAATTACAATCACAAGTGATTAATCAACAATCACAAGTATTGACAATTGTCATTTCATTGTTAAATAAGAGATTTCCTGAAGAAAATGTCAATGATATCATGGGAGAAGTTAATTATTTGATCAATCAAGAGGTAAGTATTTATTAATTCTAGTTTCTCAATTTAAATTGTAGGAAAACAATGGTCTTGCAAGAGCATTGATTTGTTGAATTGATAAGTGATTGAAAATGCATATTTTATATATTATTGATACTACAGTTAGCATGAGATTTGACATGTTTAGCACCAAAATAGTACATAATTCATTTTTTTATTCACCATGGGCTTTTATTTAATTTTATTGTGAAAGAAGTGAATCTGGAATCATTTTGAAGCAAAACAAACCAACTTGCTAAATCAGAGCACCATCACTTATCACCACGGCCTTGGTCAGATGTCACCACAGTCGTTGTACACTTCCATTACAACTGAGACCAAGCCGTGCTAGTGTGGAGCTATAGAAGATAGCACAAAAGTCATAACAACCTTCACAGCGGCCATTATGAATCATAACGCCTGTGGGCAATTCACATAATGTAGCGGTAGACCATGCTAAGAAATGACTTGTAGCCCAAGCAACAAAATTTACTCACCATGGCCTTTAAAACAGGTGTGGTGAGGTTGTGGCGGACTCGAGTTATAAATACCCCTAGGTTTTACAATTCAAGGAGGATTTTTTTGCAGAATTCGGAAGAGGCGGCTGGATTTCTGGAGATTTGAGTGGCTGGAGACGAGTTTCATAATCAATTTGGTGGATTCCGGTGATTTTCTCAAGAAGGATTCATCGTGCATTGATAGTGGAGAGCATGTTAAGAGATTTGACATTCTCTTGATGATCTTGGGATCTTCTCAACCTCAACCATCGATGACCTATCGGAGGAAGTTAGTTTAAAAATTCTTTTGCTATTCTTTTCCTTCGGATTGTTATTATTCATTGATTGATACTTGTATACCCATTAGAGGACCCAAATTCTAGGGGAATTACATATCAATGTACCTCGGCTTTTACTCGTGAATTCTTTATTGGCATTAATATATTGTTTATAGTTGTCTTGGATTCATTCCATGATTGTTTGATGTTATTTTATTAATGCTGTGAGGAAGAGATTCCCATGCATTAGAACACCCATGCCTTGTTAGATCTATGCATATGCTAAGACCTAGCTAGGTAGGTATAATTCCCTAAACAGTCCCTCTACTTTTCCAAACTTACTCTTTTAGTCTCTTTACATTGAATTGTAACCTAACCCTAAACCATCAAAAAGAGGGGTTAACATTGTCACGCCCCGACCTGCAGGCCCACCGGACGTGACAACCGCCACGATGATCCCGAGGAGGGACACTTCGTCACTCAACCCTCTAGGCGCCGCAAGGCTAACCAATAATTTGGAATCAAAAATATTTACACTGATACATAGCAGAAGGAGTAACAATAACAACCACAATAATAAACAGAATTAGAGGGGTTTACAAATGTACAGGGAAGCAACAACAACATCACTCAGCTGATACACAAAGGGTTTAAGAGTTGTTTAGATACAAAACTATGCACAAGGTTTACTGCACACTAGTGGATCTATAAGTCAAACAATATAACCAAGATAAACATACATGAACTGAAAAGATACACAAAAGATATAATAGTATCAAATGCTCAGCACGTTGCCACACAGCTGCACCTACTACCTAAAAAAGACTGGGAAGAGGAAAGAGAGGTGAAAAACTAACGTTACTCAGTTAGAGGCGGTTAGCACAACTCTAATAGAAATATACCACAATAGTAACAAAAATCTCCAAATATGATATTTTACAAATAAAATAACTAGTTTAGCACATGAATACATATAATAGCAAACTTTATTACAAAATAGCAAGAAAGATAGAATAAGAAGACATTCTACCTTAATTAGGATTTTAGAATATCAAAGTGTAAAAATACTGAATATAGAGCTCTAAATTATAGGAATAAGCCAATAATGAAAGAAAGCTTCCATAATAAACATGTAAATCAAAATAGTTCTCAACCCAGAATAAAGTAACACCCAACACTCACCCAGCATAAAGTGGTCTAGAAACCTCCTTAAACCTTCACTGCGGCCGTAGCTAGGTTTAGAGCCGTCAAAGTACTCATGCAGTTGATGTTGACCCATCGGTTCATTGCATGGTGATAACGGCTGCCCGATGAATATCCAGTCAGAACTCTACACTCCCACCTGAACTGACCCTAGTACTAATCAGCCAGTCTACCATACCATCTCAAAAGGCTGGCCGTGGAGACCGTCTACTGCAGTAGGATATCACCATACAAACTCAACAATAAGCACAACTCCACAAGGAGTACAATAGCCAACACAATAACCAACAACAACAATACCTCAACCATTTCCATTAGGAAATGATAAAAGCACAAGAAAAACTCAACTTTTTAACACAAATCAATTTACATAATCCAACACAAGAAACAACATGGAAATGCATAAAAGAAGCACCGAGCAATAAACTCCTTCCAGGGTTAAAACTTCTCAAAAGCATTTATAATAACCCACAAAAACTCATTAAGTAATGTAGATTATATAAACATATAAATATGGCTAATCTTCTAATAGAGTCATGCTTAATAGTCCCACTCACAAGTTTGACGATTTCTCTTCCTCGCAAGCTAATCCTCTGCTAACTCTTTGCCTTGAGCTAACTCCTCACCTCCTTGCCAATCACAACAAACAACATCAAAGATTAGTACAAAAATCCAAGCCAAAAAACCCTAGGTTCCTTCGACAAAACAACCCTAAATCAATGTTAGGATTGGCTCAAAGCTAGGTCTAAAGGTTACCAATGAAGTTCTAAGGGTTAGAGCTTCACTCTAATCCAAAGAAATCAAATAAACAATGAAAGCTTACCGGTGATACAGTAAACTCGGGATTGTTACAATATTATGCTACAGATAGAAACCGGCTCAAAAGACTGGCCGTGGAAACCTAACCAAGAAATTTCTTTACAAACATCCACCACAAAGAATCGCAAGATCAATGGCTTCAATTTGAGCTTAAAATCAACCCAAACCAAGGGGTATTCTAGGTTTTCCAAAGATTTCAAAAAATGAAGAATACGAGAGAAATATGAAAGAAAACCTTGGATTGAAGCTCTTGCTGCACAAAAAAGGATGAGATGAAGAAGTTTGAAGTTTTGATTCACCGGAAAAGCTCGCCGAAAAATTTTTCTAGGGTTTGGGTGCTCGGCCGAAATGGAGAAAAAAAAGGAGGAAAGAAGAAGGGAAGAAGAATGAATTTAAAGGAAAGTTTCGGGCTGCTATAGTGCTGGGATTCTACAGTACCAAACTACTGCAACTGCAGGTCACTATAGTAACATGCTGATACAGTAAAGGACCGCCTATAGCTCCACGGTTCTACAATACATGCCGCTACAGTGAACTGGTTATAATAGACATGGCTCATTTAAATATAGTAGAGGGACTAAAACGTTACAATTTAAAGTGAGGGACTAAAAGGATAAGTTTGAAAAAGTTGAGGGGCTATTTATATAATTATACCTTTCTGGATTAGGGTTTGATTAGCCCTTCTAGTGGAGTTCTTGAACTTAAGGCGAGTGTAGGAGGCTGGGGTGGAAGGTATTTCATCTTAAGTTCCTAGTGTTTTTGACCTAGTTGCCAAGAGATTAGAACTACTAGGCCCTTGAATTCCTTTGATCTAATACTAGATCAAATTGTCACCTCTTAATGTTATTTCACAAGTAAATGTTGATGGAATCGTCATATGATTACCCAACTCCTTCCAATTGCACTTCATGGTCCTCAATTGTATTTTAGTAACTAATTTGTAGGAATAGATTTAAGAACCAACATAGATTTAGGAGCCTCTTGTCGTTCCCTAAGGAATATGACTCCCGTGCTCACCCACAAGGTATTACTTAACGACCCATGCACTAGTGGTATATACACATGTAAATCGTGCATCATGAATCAAAGTTATTGATTCTTTGTTAAGATATTTCCTCACAAAGTTTCATCTCTTACCTTTAAGAAATATATATATATATATATATTGAAGAGTGATGTAAATGTTGAGTATTATACCTTAACAATAATTTTTGCTAGGATATTTCCTCGCAAAGTTTTATCTCTTACCTTTAATATATATATATATATATATATTGAAGTTGTGATGTATATGAAAAGTATTATACCTTAACAATAATTTTTGTATCTTATTAATAGGCTCCAGATGCTAATAGTGTACCAAATAACTCTCCAAATGTAAACAGATCTTCAAATTCAAGTTTTCAACTTGACACTGTCTATGGTAAATAGGCTTTTATCTTAATATATTGTTATATATGACTTTGAGATACATGATATGAGTTTTGCGTGAGTTTTTTAAATTTACAACAATTTTTCTTTCATAAGATGTTTATGGCTTTAGTCTTGCAGAGTTCTTCAGGGCTACAACAAACTATAGCAAGGTCTGGTGGCATTTGGCCATCCCCATCATTTTCACATGAAATTTTCTATGAAAAACAAAAAATATATTTTGAAGTGTAGATTTTTTATGCATGATCTTGAAAGTAAACTCTATATGCTCAGGAAAAACATGAAAATCAAGCTTGTTGTAATAAAATTGTATGCTCATTCTATAATTTTTTTTTTGTATATGCTACCTATTTTTTAATTGCTTTAGAATAAAAATTTTCTAATGCAATCATGGTTACCATTTGCAGATTCTCTTTACTAATTTTGTTGCTCTTGGTTGGAATGTGATACTGTCATTATAGTTCATAGAGAAGTGATTCTAAAATAGGTATAATTGTAGCTTTTCTCAATTCTTTTGCAATTTTGATATTTAAAATTTTAAAATGACAGTGAGTTTATGTCCTCATTTGTTTTCCATCTCAATCATTCCATAGTTTCTAGCCTCGATGTGAATCAGTTTGTATGTTTATAGTTTGTGTGGTAGGACCATTCTGGGGCAAGAATCTGGTGCAAGTATGAGATGTGATTATCTCAGATTTTTAGAATTCATCTCACCAAATAGCTGATTTTTGGGGAGAAATTCCAAGAATAAAATAGAGAAAAGCTATAGATTAATTCCATTTATCTCGATTGATTACTGATTAGCATCAGCTATGATCCAGGAACAATTTCTCTCTGTTGTAATTGATCCTATTTTTGTGGATAGAAAAATCAATATGGTTCCATCTCTTAAGATTCATGATTTATTTCATTTATTGAATTTTGTTGGGATTTTTAGGATTTTGATAGCTTTTATGTTTATTTTTGACAGTTTTGATGATGTTTAGAATGTATTTCGCTTGAAAATATTTTATTCCAATCTACAAACACTTTTCTTGATTCTAATTATAGTTCAATTTTTCTGCAAAAATCTTTAGAATTTGAATGAATAAAATTGGAGGTTTCCATCAAGATGAAAACTCTTGTTTTTAGGTTTGAAGATCACCGGGTCTCTGAAAATGGTGTTTTGGGGATGTTTGTTCTTTGCGGAAGCATTTGGGATGCTAAAGATTTCTACTTTGATTTGGAATTCGATTATAAGAGGGTTTACCATGATAGGTGTTGCTTGATCTTGCTCTCTTTTTATATTTGAAGGCTCTTTTTACCAGTGACTTGCATGATGAAGATTTGCTTGTCAGGTTTTGAAGAGGATGTGTTGTGGGGAAGTCTATTATTGAGCTGTATATGGAGAATGATAACCTTGGCTAGGAACGGAGAATGTTTGATTGAATGCCTAAAAGAAATTGTATTTTTTTTCTTAGAATGCCATGACTGATGATTGAAGATTGATCATTGATATCTCATTATAATTCCTTTTGAACTTTGGAAACTCTAATCGCTATTTTTTGACTTAAACGCTATAGTAGTGGCCTTAGCTTGTAGTTCACTCCATCTTTTTACTACTTTGAATATTAAGTTCACTTAATCTTCTTACTCTGCTTCATTTTTGGGGTGTGATAATGGATGCAAATGTGAGGAATGGGGAAGGGAAAAGATGTGTCAAGAGATGGTCCATTATTTTTTTTATTTTGGTTTATACATACATGTATATATAACCATAACCGATGTTGTCAGTCCAAGAGTATTTGGATATTACATGCTCATGGGTGTGTTAGAAATGCTAATTGAATTTATTTCTAATCTTATTATTGATTTCAAAATATATATCAGTTAAGTGCCTAATCTCATTATTAATTAATATGTAATACAATTTTGAAAGATTTGTCTAAATTATATTATTTGTTGTATTTGTCTAGTAAAATTAATGCTTTGTTGATTTTCTCTCAGATCATTGGTTCTCTTAGAAAGAAGGCAATCAAGGAGTTAATGGTGAGAAGTGCTATTAGGATGATTGTAGTGCATGCTAATTAGCAGATTTACACTAGGGAAACTAATACTTAAGAAGGCCAAAAGTTTTGTTTGTTTATGTGTTTCATTTTGTTCTTCTATGGAAATGGTTGACAATCTTTTTGTTTTTAAAAAATACCATTAAAGCTACCTACGCTATTTCTTCTTATGTTTGTTGTGAGTGATGACCTATAAACACTTTTGTTATGTGTATTTCAATTTGATCAGCAATTTTTTTTAAAATAATGTGATTTATTATTATTGTTTTTATATAATGTTAGGTGAAAAAATATTACAAATTATTTGATATAAAAAAAATTTGTGTAGTCATATTGATGACATTAACCATTAGTAAAAATCCTAAAATTGATATAAAAATAAAGATATAGTGATGGACGCTTAGTTATATTGGTAGCATTGTCCGTCAATAAAATTTTAAAATTTGATTTTTCAATGGAGATGTAGTGACGGAAGCCTCCGTCACTATAGCTATACTAATGGCATTAACCGTCAGTAAAAACTTAAAAATTTATTATAAAATAGAGATATATTGACAAAAGTCTCCGTCACTATAGCTATACTGATGGCATTATCAGTTATTAAAAACTATAAAAATTCATTTTAAAATGGAGATATAGTGACGGAAGCTTCTGTCACTGCAAATATACTGACGGCATTACCTGCCAATAAAAACTTTCAAAATTGATTTTAAATAAGGATATAGTGACGAAAGCCTCTTCAGTATAGGCAACATATTTGTGAATATATCTGACAAATATATTGCAACAATCGTAATTTTTGTGAATATAAACTTATAGTGTCGAGGGATAACTTGATAATTATTTTATCATTGCAATAGGGTCTATTGTCCATCAGTATAGCATAAATGTGATAATAGTTTCAAAAATTGACGTTTTAGTGACAAAATTTTGACTGTTAGTAAATGACAACTTTTTTGTATTGAAAGTGGCATGCCTTGTCAGCATGCAATTGCAACAATTACAATCTGTCAGCCAGACCCAGTTAACTACCTATCTGAATGATTTAATAGAGATACATACTTAATTGAGTGCATACCAGTTTAATTTCAACCCACTAAGAGGAAGAATGCCCTAGTCTGCAAGTAAAGAATGACCATTGGTACCATTATTGTTGAGAGAATGCTTGGTTGACCTGCTAAAAAAAGAAAGAGAGAACCATTGAAAGTGTAAAAATAGAATTGAAAAAATTTTCAAAGCATGAAAGGTTGTTAAGTGCAACATTTCCATTAGAGGCGAGCAAAAAAATTCGGATCCAATGATCCAATCCGTTATCCAAATTTTTGACCCAATTTTTTGGGTACCAGATTTAAAAAAAATAGATCAAGTACCCAATCCAAATTTTTAAGATAAAAATTGGATTGGATCCGGGTCTAGAGAAAATGAAAACTAGATCTTGGATTCGATTTGGTTTTTAGCATATTACTATATATTAATGAATTGATATTTCATTCTAAATGTATAGCCTTAGCTAATGCTTCCATTTATAACTTGACAACTTACTTATTTAACATTAACAATTTTAAAATAAAATAGAAACTAAATAAATGCAAAGAGATACACAAACTCTGATAAAACAACTATGAAAATTGAAATATGAACAATTAGTAAAAAGATAAATAAACAGAACATTGAACTATATGAAATTTCAAAATGTTAGGAATAAAACTTAAAACAAGAGTACTTTGAAGAAAAACTTTTTTACCAAATGCACCATTGTTAGGAGATAATTTGAATAATATTAAGTGCTCCTATTTATATGCTTTAAAATTATTTTATATATATAGCCATCAAATGAGTTAAATTACAAAAAGAAAAAAATAATAGTTGTATTCTCTCTCTCTCTCTCTCTCCTCTCTCTCTCTCTCTCTCTCTCTCTTTTGGTTGAAACAATAACTTTGCTCAAGTCAAATATTTCCTGAACATAAAATAAATTAAAGAAAAAACAAATATTCTAAGGTTAAGCAAAACTTAAATTTAGCTATGGATATCCAATATTTGATCTGGTTTAAATCAGGTAACCTGTTTCAGTTATCCGGTTTAAACAAGATTAGATATGGATGAGCTTTTGCCAATAAAAAAAAAAACAAATACCTGAGCTAGTTTTGAAAATTGAATGAGGTATCTTGTTTTACTCATCTTTATTTGCTATAATCCAGACCACAACAAGCTGTGATGTCCTGGCAAACCCAATATTTTTAGTTTCTTAGTCCTTATTTGCTTGCTAAGCTTTTATTACCATGTTATTTAAATGCTCACGCTCAAAACTGTGGTGCTTATCTAGGTCACATCTGATGGCACCCAGCTTGAGTTAAACCTAACAATAACTACTGGTGATGTATAACCATCAAAGTGGAAGAACAAGCCCACTACAATAATGGGAAAAGAGAAAACAATTGTTCCACTAACAAGGAAAAAAGGAGACTCACTAATTCTCATTGAAAAATAAGTATTTTGAGAGTAAGTGAAAGTTGTCATGATTCTGTCTTTGTGGCAAATTAATTGTATACAGTTGATTATTTTTCATTATTTGTGTTGGTTATATGTTGTAGGGCGCCTATAGTGGTGGAGTTATTGTTTGATGCGAAATACCACATGATTTTTCCTCCATTACAACTTTGTCTTCCTGTTGAACCCAATTTATCGTACCATTGTAGTTTATGTGCTACTAAGTTATCCTCTTTGTTGTGTAATTATCAAGCAAAAAGGGCTAAGAGGGCAGGTGCATAGAGTTCAGAGGCTGAAGAAATAGCATGCTATCAAACATCTACAACACTTGCAGTTCCAGAACTATCATCACAACATATCAGTGTAAGAACAACAAACATAGGGTGTCTTGGAAATTGAAGTAGGTTAATGGGAATTTTTTTTTCTATTGGAATGGTTCTTTTGGTTTCAATGAGTTGGGATATGATTCAGCTCATAGTGAAAATAGTTCTTTTTCATTTCGATGAGTTGGATATGATTCAGCTTATTGTTGTACTTTTGAAAATTTTCAACATGTTAGAGAAGGATTTATGTGGGCTGGCAGATTTAATATATCAATGAATTGGAATGGTTTTTTGAGAAATTTTGTACTTCTCAAAAATCATCAACATGCATTAACATATATACATTGAGTAAAATGCAAAATAATTATAATTGATGGCATTGAACAAAAATTAAAGACAACATGACACAATGCAGGGTAAAAGAAATAAAATACATGGTGAAAGAAACCCTAACACAGAGAAATCCAAGTACAACACAAAGCAAGGAAAATCCAATCCTTTGTATAGCAAATAGACATAAGAGATATCCAGCTTTGAGTTTGAAAGAAATCCAGCTTTGTAGATGTTTAGGCATAGTTGAACTCTAGGGTTTATATTTATGGCTTTGGTTGTTGGATCTCTTATGCTTTAATTGATTTTTTATATGTAATCATATCTATTTGTGTCTAATTGTGTGATTGAATGCTTAAACGCTAACACGGCGAAACCCCTAGCTATCACATCTAGTATTGCTACATGACGAGAAAAAATTTTCACCCAGTATAGACTTGCCGCAATTCGAGAGGGTAGTGGGTACACCTCTGGTTAGGGTATCTAGGAGACTTTGTCTCCCATAATCCTTTCAAGTGGGTTGATGAAAATCTCCGTGCTCTTTGTAATCATGTGAAGTGGATTTTAGGAGAAATCACATTTTTGCTTTGTATTCGGATTAGGGATAATCTCTTATCACGTAGAGATTATCAACTTAAGAGATTTTCATTAACCCACTGTAAGGTTTTATAGAGTGTTAATGCGATTGTGTGGATGTCTGTATCAGCTCTACATCGATTCAGTTACAGTTCGCTTGAAAAATCGGGGTTTTGTATATTTTTGGAAACTTTTCTGTTCAAATAGGATTGCATGCTTAGACAACTATTGTCCCATACTTCATAAGCCTAAAGGGATGCTATGTCCGGACATCATTTGCTTCCTTGATTTCTCCCCTATGATTTTCCTAAATTTTCTAGTTTTTACTTGCTTTTGTTTTCACACACTTCCATATTTTATTAGGTTAATTTTTAGATTTAGAGTTATTATTAGTATTCACCTTCTTCCCTATGGACCGACACTTTGCATTTCATGCACACTTTATAATGCGATCGGCACGTACACTTGCGTCCCTATCAACGAGGAAGAAAAACTAGTTGATCCCTCATTAGCAGTGGCAGCGGTAATAACTATCTTGAGCCCTTGAAAAGAATTTCTTGGGATTTGATGACCTGATCTTGTAGTCTTTTTTGGTTGCAGATGATAGCTAGCACTTAGATATGGGATGACCATGTTTTTTGTAATACATATAAATTTTCTCCTTTGAAGTTGTGAAAGTAAAAAAAAGCAGAATTACTTGAAGTTGATGATACTCCAGCAACCAAATTATCTGAGGCATGAGTGAAATGGTGGATTTTAGACTACTAAGTCTAGTTTATTTAGATAAGATTTTTGAGATAATAGCATCAAGTGAAGGTGAAGTCTCTCTATGAAGTAGGGAACTACAAACTGACTCAAAATCATCTGTGAGCAGCATATAGAGTTGATAAACTTGCATATCCTCTTTGAGTTTAGCATAATTATCAACATCTTTATTACACTTCAAAGATGGCTCACTTAGGGGAATAGGTAATATTTGGGATATGAAATCATGAACAGATTGACCAGGTTGTTGTTTATATCCCAAAACCCGTCCTTTAGTGAAATATCTCATTAGTAAGAAATCCCATACCTCTTTTGTTGTGCTAACTTGTCCAAATTGACTTTTAATCCGAGGATGAATAGTACTATGTAGCCATGTTAGAATTTGATGATTTTTGCAATCCCATTCATCAAACCTTTCAAAAAACTCATCATCTTTCTCATAATCTTTCATAATAGGTTTAGTGATTTCACTAGTATGAAAACATTATAACTTTCTTACTTTGAGAAAACTACACATTTCATCAGCCCATAACAAATAATTTAAGCCATCAAAGATTATTTGAATAGGCTTAGAAAATTAAGATTTGTCTATAAACACTACTTAAAATAGAAGATACAACTCAAAATGATCAATGATGATATCAGACTTTCAGAGGGAGAACCTTTTATTATTACTATTACTATTACTATAAAGAATTCATACGGCCAACGGTTTGATTTAAAAATATATTTGAATTGGTTTTAATCTCAATGAACTTCTAATATTTAGAAGAAGAAGACCAAGGAAACTCTACATCCACCAAAAAAATGCTTCACAAAGAAAGTAACACATGCTAAAGCTTCAACAAAAGCCTTCATGCTTCAAGGCTAAAAAGCTGAAGAGGATGATGAATGAGACTCCTGGGCATAAACTCAACCATAGCACTAATAGTCCAATCAATGTTGAAGCCAATAGATGGCTGGCTCACCGAACTAAAAATCACCAACTGAGGTGGTCACGTTGATAGCAAAAACAAGACTGGGAGCTGACCTTATCATCGAAGTAGTGGGTGATGCGATGGATGGTGAAATGATTAGAGCACTTTTACCAAGTTAAAAAAAAAAGCTAGATCTTAAGACAAAACTAAATCACAACAAGTAAAGCAACGATCAAAGAATGCTTGTTTACTTTCTGGTTATGAAGATCAAAACTTTACATAACTCAAGATAAAGTTTTTTATGACTCTAATCCCTCTTTCCATCTATGCACATTCACATGCCTACTGTACACATGTACACTCACATGCCCACAATAATGAGCGTCCATGTGCCTTTTTTAATTTTAACAATCAACATATTATTTCCACCAAAGATTGCATGGCCTATAAAACTAACTTCACAAGCCTCTCTTTCTCTCTTACAAAAAAGTGAAACCGGACAATAACAAGTAGTAAAACATAGTTCCCTTAACTCCATAGTAGAAGCCATATTTGCTTCAATAAAATTAAAGAAACAACATATATATATATATATATATATATTGAGATGATGATCAAGAGAAGTTAACAGATGAATGATAGGTGAAGCCAACGTGCCAATTGGTAGGTGCAACATTGATGGCTATGATGGTTTGGCGAGTGGTATAAGAGGTGAGTTTGAAGGAGAGTGATTGGCCTGAAAGAGTGGCAAATGCTTGGTATGAAGCTCCCCAATTATGGCTCATGCTTATCCACCCTGTTTTACTGCCCTTCACCCACATGCTCCCAATATCACCACCACCACCTACATTCATCACATAAACTAGTAACCAGTATCCATTTCCTTGGAATGAGAACCTCAGCCCTCCCTTCTTCATACATGGCACCCTGCATGCATGTGAAAACAAAATAGTGTAACACTGTGTTAAATTGTCACCTCTTTTAGTTGGCTTTAATTTTTTCGCTTAAAAGCTAAAGGTAATTATCTACTATTGCTGGGTGTATGTGAAAATTTCTTTTTTTATTTTACATGGATTATTTATAATATTTCCCTCCTCAATCATTGATCAATAACTTTTGTTTACAAAGGGAACAAGCATCGCCGCATAACGGGGTTGTTAAATGAACAGGCAGTAAAATATGACTCCTCCCACAAGAGACCCAATGAGTAATACTGAATAAATAGTACTGCACAAATATTTCTACAATATTTCTAAAGTATTGCACAATGCAGCTATAATACTAATGGAGGAGGAATTCAACCCTCCACCTCTCCACTCAGGCCCACATGCCTTTCCACTGTGCTAAGCAGTGTTTGTCTTGATCGATAATTCAAAATATATCTATTATGCTAAAGGAGCTTGTTCATATATATCAAAATTAAAAAAGAGTTGTACCTGCGGAACAAAATAGGGACAATGCCAGCCTTCCAGTTAGCAATATTCATAAAGGCAGGTTTAGACATGTCAAAGTGAACCCTAGGAGGATTGCACCATCCACCATCATTAGAGTCTTTAGACCAGTTGGGAGGGCAAAGATTTGTAGCAGTCACAGTAGTAATCGGAGATCCTCTAAAACAAGCCTTTGATCCTGTGCAACGTATTTGGTAACATGTCCCACATGCATACCCTTTCTTGAACAACGTTGAGCTCAATGCGGCGGTTGCAGTACCATATCCATTGTTGAATAAGTTCTCATAACCACATGCTCCCCCTTTACAATAAATAATGTTAAATACAACTAATATAAACATATTAAAAAATAACTTCAAAAATATAATAAAAATTAAACACATTATCTGGACTCAATTCTTACCCATGGTTTCGGAAGCAGATTCATCACCGTAGAAAGTGGCATGAGCTTGAGACCAAGAACTCGGCCGGAATATCAACTTTGGTGGGGCTTTGTATCCTATCGCTGCTACTCCTGTTGAAGTTGCAATTGTTGCTAGAATGAAGAGTGTGAGAGCTAGTGAAAAGGAAGTAGATGCGGAAGCCATTGGAGGTGGTAATCACTTGTTGCTAATGTCGGTTCAGATATATGTGCTTATATACACATATATATGAGCGTCAGATGATGGTGAAGAACTGTATGACTTGTTTGCATGATTTTGTAGAATGATGTTGTTGTTGCTGTTGTTGCTTTTTTCTTTTTTCTTTGTAATTTGAATTTGTTGGGCGTGCTTGCAAGTTAGAGTTTGACCTCATGCACATTGCTTCTATTAACTATTTGTCATCATCTTGTTCTTCCTAAGTTTACATTCTTTACTCATTATATTATAAGAAATATTTATATTTTTCTTTTTCTTAAAGTCAAGTTATGTGGTTCAAATATTTTTTTCAAGGGGGGAGCATTGACTCGTGGATAATGTTATTTTATGAAACACAGATCTTCAACTTTAAACCAAACATTGTACTTTAATTTGCCGTACTTCTGATTTTGGAATCATGCTTGACCAGTGCCATCAAGAAAGCAACCCAATTGCTAATGAGAAAACACTGCAAAATCAAGCAAACCACGTACCAAAAAGGCTTTATTTACTGATAACAAACTTGGTCTGCTTGTCAAACATTCTAAAAAAACCAAATATAAAAATTAATATATATCCAATGATATATCGAAAAAGAATAATTTTAATTGGAAGTTTTAATAAACATACAATAAATTATAGAACCCTACCCTCCCACGCCCTCAACATTCAAATATATTAATCCAAAAAAATCAATAATAGACTATATTTAACAATAATTTTAAAAAAATAATTCAAAATTCAATTTTTATTAACCATATGGTACAAAACCATCCTTAGTTCCCTCTATTTAATAGTCTCACATCAATTAATTTAAAAAATATAAATATGAATAATATAACACCACGTTTCTTATTCTATTAGTTTAAGCTTTTGGATTGAATTAAGCCCTGATAATATATTTAGTTTACAATTAACATTGTATCAAATGTCAGTCTATTTGGTTTATTTCTAACGTGGCTATTTAAAATAAAACTAGCACCGATCATAGTAGAATAACAGTTTCACATCAATTAATTTGAAAAATATGGATTTCATTATATAAATTTGAATTTCTCATCCTATTAGCTTTTGAGTTCTTATTAAATCAGATCTTGATAATATGTTTGGTTTGTATCTAATACATGTAACTCTAAGTTTTGGATATATTTTCTTTAAAATGGACCATAAATTGTCTGCTTCATAGGTTAATCGTGCTTAAATTTCTAACACTTACATATTGCCAACAAAGCGAGGAAGTCAATTTCTTTGAACCTCACGCAGTAAAAATCTCATTTAACTATTTTAGACTTTATTATATTTATATACACCATGATATATTATATTTAACCACATAATTCTCACATAGCATTAAGATGATTTCTCAATAGAATAGATCTGTTTGTTGGCTCATGTGGCATATATTCATTAGGTTAACATTAACAATACACCACGTTGGTAAAAATTACTCATTGTTATGAATCATTGTTGCCATTCTTTAAGTTTCTTTTCCAGAATTCCAATATGATTTGTTTTCTGATAAAATTAGAACACAAGGCATGTCTGACTAATGTCCAACAATCAGGATAAAAATTAGGACAATATTACAGAAAATGTAGAGAGTGAGAGAGACCAATCATAAACACATTGTAAGGATAATGGACCATCTTACTAAACAACATACATTCATGAAACAGGAGCAATGCTAGAAATCACAACTGGAAATGCAACCATGGTCACAGAATTGGCAAAAAATTTCAATGCTTTATGCACTGTTCTTCATTAATTATTTGGGGTAACTAGAAGAGGAACAACCAGGCGATGGGTAAGCACCAGCAGGAGGATAAGCAGGCTAGCCGTAAGAATATTTGGAATAACCTTATGTTGGTTGAGATGGATAACCCACAGATGGAGGGACAGACTGATCTAAGCGTGACATTTGCTGAATTGGAGGCACTGCCATTACTGGTTGTGGTCCAAACTTTCCGTCTCTCTTGTCCATTTCAATCTTATGTTGTGTCTGTATTCAACCAGGCGACAGTACTTATAAGATGATTTTATCTAGCAAATTGGTAATTTAATTGGTTTGAGTTGAACTTGTTTCAACTTACCTGCATGCATGCACAGACCCTGCAAAACAAATGAGATTGCCATTAGGCGATACAGAGCAGTGGAAGCTGTTGGATTAGAGCAGTGGAAAGATAATCTTACGTCCAGTAAACGAAATCAGCAAACAATTGAGTATCTGGGATGCATAGTTAAGTTCATTACTTCCAACAATGCATGCGACAATGGAAAAAAGGCAAGCTAGATGTCGTAGAAAGATCATAAATGCCTGCATTTAAAGCACAAACTATAATGATTGTTTTCAAGTTTCGATGGTAACAAAGGAGGAGAAATTAAGAGAGAGATTCTGAAAGTGTGTACAATAATGCAGTTATCACATTGAGTTGTCTGTATATTGAATTCATCTTGAAGCAAGAAACGGGTTGACGCCACTGAATAACCAAAGCAGAGGAAAACCTGAAAAGAACGTCAATGAACTATACATGAGTAGAAACTGCACTTATTTTTTATCGATAAAACAATAAAAATGGATATATTTTGGGATTGAGTAAAGCTATACTTTCAATATATCAAAACATGCATGTTAACACCATCTTTTGTGCCCCTGTCAAATCAGACAATGTAATAGGGATCTGAATCTAATTCTATCCATGCAACCACTAATCTAGTGAAAGTCTTGGGAAGCTTATGTCATCATAAATCAGTAACAACAAAAACATCTTTGGCCTGCGGATTAATTCATAATGTGTCTCCTAAATGTTAGACTGAGAGAATTATTGTTTGCATACATACTTTATATGTTGATCAATACGAGTAGTACCTCTGTCCAGAGGCAAAGTTTTGGGCAATGACTCACCGCACTTGCCACCCACTGCATGGCAGATATCCAGCACAACAGATATACCTGCATGGGTGGAGTCAGAAATGTTTTTTAGGAGAGCCAAAAATTATTTTAAAGGGAGTTAAAATTTCTTTTTGAGAACAAGTAAAACTGAATGTGGCAAATATTGGATTTTTATAAAAATTTTCTTAAAACTATATTTTTTTAAATAGCATATATATATATATATATAATTTTAGAAAATTAAGTTGTCAAACAGTAAATTTTACAAAAAAAAGTGTTACTATATAACCAATTTATTAAATGTCAAAAGGCTAAACTATAAAATTTTACAAATATGTTTGTTTAAAACTATAATATTTTAGGCTATATATACTAATTTGTACACTCATCAAACAATAGATTTTTGCCCAAAAAAAACTATATAAATCAATTTATAAAAAATTAAAATGCCAAACAATAAAATTTCACAAAATGTTTTTCTAAAATATTAGCTTTTATATTATATATATTAATGAATTATATATATATATATATATATTATTTTAAAAAAAAATCATGGGGGCCATGGCCCCTTCGCCCACCCCTAACTCTGACCCTGCATACCTGTAGCAGAAAAGAAATTTGAAATAAAATCGGCAAAAAAGTAACGGACACTGTTAAAACTAGGAATTCTTAATTGATATTACCTTGACAAGTCATTATACAAAGCTCGTCTAGGAAGCATGTATGAAACACATGGTCCACTGTGAGGAAACATATTCATCAGACAAACTCAAATTTGTATTTTCTATTTGCTTAAACAAATGCATGTTGTCCAATGAACTTGAACAAAGAAATTGAGTATTGGCATATTAGCATATACAAGAACACAAAAGAGAAAAATGAGCAATATACAAGAACATAAAAGAGAAAAATGATGCTCTCAGGTATTAGCCCCAGTAAAGAGCATAGTGATTTGGGCGACTATTCTGATATATATTAGTATGATAGTTACATCCGGCCTCGGTATTGACTCGGTCAAGCTCAGAAGTCAGGGGTCGATAGGTCAACTAGGTTGAACTGAAGTTAATAATAAAATATTAAAAAAATATATTATAATAAAAAAATAATAATATATATTTTAACAATTAAAAACACAATTAGATAAATGTAATATTTAAAAATTTAATTTTTAATACTTTATTTGATTTTTTAAATATTTGAAATATAATTAAATTTAATATTTAAAAATTTTAGTTTTATAACAATACTAATTTAATAACTATTTAAAATATTAAAAAGGTATTAAAAAAACCCTCATGCCTCTAGAGGTGTAAATGAGCCAAGCTAGTTTTGAGCTACTCGAGATCGGCTGGGTTAGTGCTCGAATTTGATTTGATTTTTCATGAGCCGAACCGAGCCGAGCTTGCGCTGCTCGTTTATGTTGTCGAGCAGAGCTTGAGCCCAAACATACTCAGCACATGAGCCTTGCGAGCCTGAATGGGCTTATATAATATGTATATATATATTATATAATATTAAATTATATATATATTATATAATATTAAATTATATATATATTAAATACAAAAAAATATATAATTATATAACTATATTAGATTACTTACATTATATATATTAATATATATTATCCTAACCTAATTACCTAAACTATTCAACTAATCAGATTCAAAATTAACCAATAACCATTCAAGAATCAAGATTCAACCAAATGAAATAATCTAAATCTAACTAAGAGTCTACCCTAACTCCCAAGTCCCAACCCAACTCTCACGAGTCATGACTCACAGCGGTCGTCTCCTCCCACCGTCCCAAGCCACGATTCCCACCCAGTCGGTTAGTCCTCGTCGGCCGTCACGGCGTCGCTCAAGCTCAGATCTCTTCTCTGGTTTTCGTCGACCTTGTCTCTGCCGCCTTTGACCTCGTTCCTCTTGCCATGAGTACATACCATCTTCTCCATCTCACCATCTATCTCAATCTCTTCACCGCAGTCTCCTCTCTTCGATTTTGTTCCCTAGTTCTTCCACAAATCCCTCAAGATATGCTCTCTTCTTCCTCTGTCGCCTGAAAGCAAATCATAGTGATCCACTCCAGTAAGTCTCTCTCTCTCTCTCTCTCTCTCTCTCTCTCTCTCTCTCTCTTAGATTACTGATATGCATTGCTTTTTGAATCTTTGTTTTGTGATGATTTGGATGTGAATTTGTGTTTAGTATGAAAAAGTTCAATTTTTTGATTGATCTCGTTCAGCAGATCTTGTGGGTTGTTGGTTCTATATTTTTATTATGTTTTGTTAAATTTTGTAATTCATTGCCTTGTTGATTTTGATAAACAAAGCAGGTGATTGAAAAAGAAAATTGCTGTTTATTTGGACCATTAAAAGAGCCTTTGTGAAAGAATTGTTTATGGTATATGCTTTTGCTTGCAATTTACCTTCAATGAACGCATTATAACAAGTGAAATGCTTTTTGTAACAACCTAATTTTTTTAGTTTTTTATGTAGATGTCATCTTGTCACAATAATTCAATGACTAGTCCACCATTAGAAGATGAATGTTCTCCAAATGCTACTACTAATACCAACATTAATACAACAACAACAACAACAACAACAACAACAACAACAACAACAACAACAAGAGAAGATGAGACATTTGAAAAGAAAAAAAGACAAAAGACATCATCTATTTGGTCTGAATATGTTGAAGTTATTCTTCCGAATGGGGATTAGAAAGGACATTGTGTCCATTGCAAGACTAGGCTCTCCATACTTGCAAGTGGTGCCACAACACACTTTGCAAGTCATTTGAAGACGTGTTCGTTGAGAAAATCTATTTTAAGTCAACAAAAAAAATTAGTTTTGAATAAAAAGAGAAGCAATGTGGTGGCATAGCAATAACACCGGCATTTTTGGATGGCAAATTGGACATGGTGAAGATGAGAGAGGCAGTTGCTCATTAGATCCTAATGCATGAGCATCCATTTTCCATTGCTGAGGAGGAAGGTTTTAACATAATGCAACATAAGGGCATGCCTCAATGGGAAAAGATTTCTTGTATCATAACAAAGAAAGATTGTATGCTTATGTATGAGAATGAAAAGAAGAGGTTGTTTGCATTGTTGAAGAATGTCAACAAAATCAGCTTGACAACCTATATGTGGATGTCATCACCTCAAAAGATGGAGTACATGGTTGTGACAGGACACTTTGTTGATGTTGATTGGAAACTATAGAAATGTGTTCTTAATTATGTGCATCTTACTCCACCTTTTCATGGTATTGACATTGCTGATGCTATTTATAAATGTTGCAAAGAATGGAGAATTGAAGGTAAGGTGTTCACAATCTCGGTGGATAATGCTTCAAAGAATGATGTTGCTATTAGAAATTTGAAAGACACTTTTGCAAGACATAAGAAGTTGCTTTGTGGTGGACAAATGTTTCATGTTCGATGCATAGCTCACATTTTGAACATAATGGTTCAATTTGGTCTTTCAAAGATTGTAAGTGTCATTGAAAATATCCGTGATAGTGTGGTTTATATTAAGCAATCTGAAGGGAGGCTAATTATGTTTTCTAAGATTTTGCAATAGTTGCAATTACCTTATAGGAAGTTGGTGCTTGATTGCAAGACAAGGTGGAATTCAACTTATGAGATGCTATCAGTTGCATTGAAGTTTAAAGATGTTTTTCCAAGATACAAAGATCGTGATATCACCTATGATTGTTGTACAAGCAATGAAGATTGGGAAAAGGCAGAAAAGGTGTGTGAAATTCTTGAAGTGTTCAATTCCACCACCAATATTATTTCTGGAAGTGAGTATCCTACTTCAAACTTGTTTCTAAATGAAGTTTTTCGTGTGAAAGAAATGTTAGATAGAAAATATCAAGAGAGTAGAGATGGAGATAACTTCATTTTTGACATGGTTACAAGTATGAAAATCAAGTTTGACAAATATTCAGGCGAATGCAATTTGTTAATGGCAATTGGTGCTATTTTGGATCCTAGGTGCAAAATGGGAGCTATTGAGTTTTCATTTCTTAGAATGTATCATTCTTTGAAAGCACAAACTCATATTCTTGATGTGAAACATTGTTTGTATGAGCTTTACAATGAATATCTTGTTGAGTATCAATCCATTGGTTCTGAGAATAGTGCTGAAACTGCATCAATTGGTTGCACAAGTAGTGCAAGTGGCTCTTTTTTAGGATGGTCTCAATTTAAGCATTTGTGAAGACAGTTGAAACTAGTACTCCCCAAAAATCTGATTTGGATATTTATCTCGAAGAAGGGTACTTTATTTGTGATGGAGATTCTCACAAGTTTGACGCTTTGGAGTGGTGGAAGGCAAATATTTTAAAGTATCGTGTTTTGTCTAAGATGGCTAGAGATGTTCTTGCTATACCTATCACTACTGTAGCTTTTGAATGCACTTTTAGTGACGGTGGACGAGTTATTGATTCATATCATGCTTCACTGTCTGCTGATACTGCACAAGGTTTAATTTGTGGAGGTGATTGGTTGTGTTACCTTCATTGTGTGAAGAAAAAGAGTAAGGTATGTTTATTAAGTGTTTTTGTTTTCACTTAATTTATATATATATATATATATATATATATACAAACATACATACATAGCAAGTAACGCATATCAAGTTTCTTTTAATAATGTTTACTTTCTTATTGTAGAAAGAGAAGAAAGCAGAGGAAATTACTCTTCCTATCAATCACTGATTTTTTTTTTTTGGAAAATGCTTGGAGTGGTGGTTCAATCATTGATTTATGAAACTTTTTTGTTGGATTTTCAATTATGATGAAACTTGTGTTTGATTTGGATTATTTAATTATGGATATGTTATTTGTGCTATTTGTATTTGGATCTTGGAAATTTTATTTGGATATGTTGTATTACTCTTCCTATCAAACATTGTTCTTAAAGTAGAGGATATGGAACGTGAAGTGCAATGGCAGCCTCATTTTTATGCTTATCTGATATACTATTCTCATAAACTGAAGGTTTGTTTTGTTCTTTCAGTTTGATCCTAATTTCTAAATGCTAAATTGCTAATTGTGCCTGTTGCCCTGCCTAAATTGCTAATTGTATGTCATTTTGGTGTTTCAGACACTAGCGAGTAGCAATGCTCAAGGAGAAGAAGATTGTTCTTCAAAAGAAGATCTCTATTGAGGCTGAGAGAGCAAGATAATTCACAAAATCAAAGAACATACAAGGTTTGCTGATTGTTAGAAATTTCAATGAAATTTATAGCACATTGGTCTTTATGCATATGAAATCAATATTGCACCAAATGTTGATATTCTTTCCGTCGTGTTGTTTGGTGTTCTCTATTCAAAAATTTATCAGTGAATGCGATTGATCTGTTTTGGTTTTTTCTTTGTTGGTTGGGATGGTAGTCCAATATGTGGATCTTGGAGACTAGCGGTGCTGGCTTCATTGGATCTCATCTTGTTGACAAATTGATGGAGAATGAAAAGAATGAGGTGATCATCTTTGTTGAAAGAATTTTATTTTGATTGATGTACTTGTAAACACTCTTATGCTAGATGGTCCCTCATGAAATACTTAGATTGATTCATGCTTATAAGCGCTTGGTGAATAAAGAAAATGTCGGTTTGAGAATTGGTTGAGTGTTACTTAAATTGTTGTAATTCAAGTTCTAATTAAGGAATAGAGATTTTTTTACCCGAAATTGGAGAAATTATTTGGTTTTCCTTATCTTGACTTGGATGACTGATGTATATGATGGTTCTTTTATTTTACTAATTGTTGTTGATAACTTCTTTACTGTGTCCAAGGACAACCTCAGGAAATGGATTAGTCATCCAAGATTTGAACTCATTCGCCATGGTATATCTCTTATCTTTGTAACTTTGTCATTTGTTTAAGTTATGGATATGGAGAACTTCATTGTTAAAGCATATTTTTAGAGTCTTTACATTGATTTCTAATTACAATTACGCATGTTCTTTGGCATTTTTGTAGATGCCACAGAGCCACTGCTTGTTGAAGTTGACCAAATATATCATCTTGCTTGCCCATTCATCTCCTATCTTTTACAAATACAATCCCGTGAAGGTTTGTCAATATGATGCTGGAATTACAGTTATTTTTCACTGCAATGTGGAAATTCATCTTCCTATCTGAATGCATGATCTTATAGACTTTATATTTATGGTATTTAGTGTTTCAACCATCAGGACTTCGTTGTATCGCATCTACTTTTTTGATGAATTTGATGGTAATTTAGTTTGCCTCATTGATAGATTAAAGCTTGCCACTTTTAAATCCACAATCCTACTTTTTTTTCCCCTAGAAATGGGATCTTTACCTTGCATTTCTTAAATGAGATCTGGAGGGCTATCATAAACTCTGTGACTGCTTGCTTTAGAACTGTTGTTTTCTGCATCAGCTTCTATCTATTCATGGCTTCAGCTTGCCATTGATATCTTGTTTTTACACTCACATTTCTTTGTATCTTTACTGAACTCAGAAAGAAATTGATTTGAACTGACAGACAGCAAAGACAAATGTCATGGGTACCTTGAATATGTTGGGCCTTACAAAGCGGGTTGGAGCTAGGTAAATTTTATTGTGGTTTTTCTCCATTTGGTCAGTAACTGATGTTTATTTTGTAATTTTCTATTCTAAATTCTCCCTCAGGATTTTGTTGGCATCAACCTCAGAGGTTTATGGTGATCCTCTTGAGCACCCCAAATTGAGGAATATTGGGGCAATGTGAATCCAATTGGTATGGTTCATCTTCCCTGAAAATATTCCCTGTCATCCTGAATCTTTTTCTGGGGTTCTTAGTGATTATCTCATATTCCCCCATTTAGCGGTAGTCTTTAACATCAAATGTTGAGTTGTTGATTCATTATGATAGAGCTGTGGTGGTTTTTGACAAACCGAGGTCTTGCTTATATATATATATATATATATATAATTTACTATTTACTTATTTTCTGCTACCATTCACTTCATTCCAAGAATAAAGTATTTACTGGTTTTGATATCTCACCATCAGTAAATATCTATCCAACTTTTGGGTTTTATATTTGAGATTCATCCTAGGCAACCTTATGCTGAATTTTCCTGTCTGCCATTCATTGAATGATTATTGCTTGCTGCAGGGGTCAGGAATCAGGAGTTGCTATGATGAGGGAAAATGAGTTGTTGAAACTTTGATGTTTGATTACCACAGGCAACATGGAATAGGTAAAATATCATTCTGGACTATGACTCTTGATTTGCATTTTGTGTCTTTTGAGTGGACTTGACATTTTATCTCTCATGAGAAAATAGTGGTTTTTCAAGTGCCTGTCTTATTTGACGATGTCGGATCTAGTTAAAGTTGATTGTAGATAATCTGGAACCAAACAGAATCTCTGTTTTTTTTTGTTTCTTGTCAATTCTGTTATTTTATTGGATTTGATTTATTTTTGTTACAGGTGATGAACTAGCAAATGCCTAAGATGTGATTTATTGATTACCTGGGATGTCAAATTTGCTAAGCTTGTAAAATAATTATATTTCAATATTTTTCTCTATGTCAAACTTAAGTCTGCTAGTGAGTTCATTTGCAACTGTAACTCTTGTATCCAGTTTATTGTGCATGTGTTTGTTTTGCAAAAGCTTTTACCTTGTCGAGCTTAAACGAACCAAGCTCGAGCTAATTGAGCTTTTCAGCGAGCCGAGCTCGAGCACAAAAAACATGGCTCGAACAAGCTCGAGCTGAGCTCGAGCCTTCAAATAATATACTCGAGCCGAGCTCGAGCCTAGTGATACTCGGCTCGGCTCGGCTCATTTACACCCCTACATGCCTATTGGGACACACAAAAGGTGTACAGGGCTCTCTCTCTCTCTCTCTCTCTCTCTCTCTCTCTCTCTAACTGAGTGTTTTCTCTTTACTTCGTCTCTTTCCCCTTGCTTCCCTTTTGAGTTCTCCCTTATGGCGTTTTTTTTTCAGTTGATTACTAGTTAAATTGGACGGCTGGGTCAGCCGATTTTTGGTTAAACCGGTCTGATCACCAAGTTTTTGACCGGATTATTTTATATCTGAGCCAAAGGGTATGACCGAACTGGCTTTGTGGCTGGTTCCCAGTTTTTCCTGTTGAACCGGCCAGATCGGTCTAGGTTCGACAACATTGTATATTATCACTATATATACATGAATTCATAGATTCCAAACAAAATAAGAAGGTAGATGCAATCACTATAAATTATGGAACATGACTTTAGCATCTACAAGGTATAACAAATATATAGCACATACATCATGGTTATTACACAACATGGGGGAGGTCATAGACCTATTTACCTTGTTTACTTGATACGAATCATCCCTTAGAAACTAAAAGTCATGTTCCAATATTTTTAAAAGATAAAAAAAAAAAACCAACGTTCCTACACTCAAGGACCAATCAAATCCACACAAATAAAAAGTATAGCTAGAATTTTACACTAATTATGTATTATAGAAATTTAACTGCATTTTCAGTTGTCTACTTTACCTTTATGTTCATTTTCATCCTTATACCCTATATACTCCTATTAATCTTATACCCTAAAAATCTCAATTTCTAAACTCTTTTCTCAGATGGACAATTGCCCATCTCCTATTGGTTGGCCAATTATTTAGTATTTATTTTTTCTTTCAATTTTTTTTAACATATATACCCTTAGAAATTTACAAACATTGATACCATCAATTTCTTTTAAGATTGGTTTATTAAACACATAAATATTAATAGTATAAAGACTTAATAAAACTGATATATACTACATAGTAATACTAATATGTATATTAATATATATATACACCATAAATTTAATATATTAGACATACACTTACAATTAAATAAAAATTAATAAATTACATAAGAGTAATAACTATATGTATGTTATATTAATATAATATAATATTATAGTATACTACATAATGTATATATTGTAATAAATGTGCTGTAATAAGAAAAAAAAAGCCAACCGATTAGCATGCAACAAAATCAATGTTATATATATAGTGAATACATCACCTGGGGATGTCCCCAACTTTTTAAAAGCTAGAGAGAGTGAGAATAAGAGAGATAGGAAGAAAGATTGGATGAACAATTGAATAAATGATACCCGAAGAATGGTACCATCCCCCAACGGGTTGATATGTTCTACTGGGTTTTATTTTTAGTTAAACTATACTAAATTATTCCAACGGTTGATACGAACGTTCATAGATTTTAAATCTACATACATTATAATCCGTACTCATACGTATATCGAGGCTTTTTTTATTAAAATAAATATAAAATATAATTTTTTAAAGCCCGCAACATTAGTGATGGCATGCATCTAGTATATATTATTTTTATTTGATTTATTTATTTTGAGAAATCAAGCCTTATATAGGATTGAACCCTCAAAAGTCCTTGTACTTTTAAAATGTTCAAGACGGTTCATATATTTTGGCTCTTGTACTCTCAAAATAATCATTGCCACTTGGCATATTATAAAATATATATAATTATTTTATCTATTCCCTCAATCAAAAATATTTGTTATAGTTTCTAAAATAACTCAAAAGATGTTAAGATAGCAAAAATCTGATTTTCGCTCTAAATTTTATATTAAAGAGAAATTAATAAAATAATATAATTTTGGATCATATATTTATATATTTTAGGCCATATATATTGAACATTTTAAAAGCACAAAATAAAAAAATGGATAAAAAATACAACATACAAATATTATAAATGTGAACATTTTAAAAATTCAAGAACCAAAGTGAGTAATACGATAAACTACATAGGTCAAAACTGCACCTAAATCTTATTTTGTTGAAAAAGAAACAAGGTTCAATTTAGCAGTCAATATGGCATATTGATGGCTCTCAATGATAAAAAGTCTCCTAATGGCATAAACAAGAGGCAAGAGCTTTCAATACATGCATAGTAATGCATTCATACTAAGACTAAGAAATGAAATAAAATCCACCGAATCATCTTAAACACAAACCACAACTAGAAACTAACTGCATTCACTTCAATCACTTAGTTTAAGATTGAGATTAAAAAGTAATACTTAAGAGGGAATGATCCAAATAAAAATCAATAAGTCATAGAGGACCAGGTGGGAGTTCTAGCTGTTCATGACGCAATTCCTTTATCTTTTAAATCTTGTTCAGTGGTGGATGCTTTTATAAGGAAGAGATATAGCCTCAAACAATAGTAGTAATAGGAGCTACAATCAACCAACTTCATCATTTCTATTTCTTAGTTGAATTTAAATTTTTTCTTGTTTTTAATGTTTATCAATTATTTAGGAACTAACATTAAAATTTCTTATTTAAAAAGGAGGAAGCATTCTTAAATAAAGAATTCTTATTCTTTTATAGATGGGATCTGTTATCTATTTAAAGAGAAAATCATATTCTGTCATGCCCCAGCCCAACAAGCCGGGTCCACTGACAGATCGGCCGCATCCAATGGAACTGGGCCCCACTGGGTGCAAGGCCTCAGATTTGACCTGGTTAGAGTCAACCCTAACAAGCAGAACAAAAACAATAATATCGACTACAGATAGAGTCACAGAAACAGGGATAATACAGATATGAACTATGCCAGTCCTACAGAGTACACAAGTAGTTTACATGTCAAAATACACAAACATGATACAAGTCTCACTCGTATAGAATAAAATAGCACACAAGGTTCACAACCTCAATAAATAGGTGTTGACAAGACCACAACTACTAAAGAAGCCCTAGAACAACCCCCTGATCCTAAGCTTGTTCTTATCCTATGAAAGGAAAATTCACAGAGTATATGAGCCACAAGGGTCCAGTAGGATTGCAGAAAATAATATAATAATACAGATATAGCAGAATAATTAATAATTTAGACAGAATACAGAAATAATCAGAAAATACAGAAAATACGCAGAAAACAGCCATGTATATCTCCCTGACTGATAACAGAAATCAAAATCACGAGACTTGATCATCGACTGTGAAGTCAGAACAGAACAGAATATCAACAGCCGGAGCTGGATCTTCGACCGCAGTCGGAACGGACACGCATGTCCGGTAACACTACTACAGAAAAACATGTGCACATGGCTTGGACTTGCTCCTCCTAGCTGGGTGAGCCAGAATTAGAGATGTACTAAAAACCCACAGAAATTCGAAATATAGACAAAGGAGATACCGAGTAAATAATGCATTAATAAAATAAATAAATAAACATAAATATCACGTAAATAAATAAATAAATGAAATTACTAAACAATGCAATAATTACATAGTAATTATTGCCAGATATATGGAATTACACAGTGCGAGAGCCTACCTGGCTCCGAGCTACAGAGTTGGGTTCACCAAGTCCCGCAAACTACAACTCGCTACGGATCTACCCAAACAGAATAATATAACTTAGGTTACAAATTTTGGGCCGGGCCTAACTTACAACTATAGCCCGAGCTAATTTCAACAAATAAAAGATTTCAAAGCTAGCATGACAAAAGAACAACCATGCACATTAAAAGAAGCATGTTTAAATGTTCTCACAAAAATTCCCCATGAAAGCTTTAAAAGAATAACACCTGCACAATTTAGTTTCCAAGATTCAAAATCAACACTAACCTATGATCCTGAATATACATTTAAATCTACAAGCATACACAAACATTAATCTAAATAATTCAATTCAGGGAAACATGCTTTGCAGTCTTTTAAATCCAACACAACATGATTCTTAAAGAAAAACTGAAATGCATGCTTCCATTGATATATATATATATATATATATACCCACACATATAAATTTACACAAATAAACCTATAAGATAACAACTTTAAAAACCCAATCAAAACATTGGCCAAAAATATAAATAATGTAGCAAGGATACATAAGAATACAAGGTGAAGTAAATTAACAAAGAATCAAACATGCTCTCAGGTTGCTAAATAGCATGCTTACAGAATCAAGGGATATAAATAAAATCAAAACAAAAATAATAAGGTTGCAGGTTCCATCATTCTCTAAGTTACAACATACACATATAATAATTCAAAATGACAATTACACTCCATGCCATGAAAGACCAACTCAAATTAAATCTCAGACTTAACATGCTAAAAATTAAACAAAGTTTAATCAAGACAAAGATCAAGCTTAACACTAGGTATAACATATGAACAAACACAAATTCAAGAAGGATTATCTCCCTAATTAAGAGGCTAGGAAAACTTTAGATAGACAACCAAGATTCAAGAACCAAAAATAACTCACAAGGCAAGGCACCTATCTCTACACTAGCCGAAGAGTTGCCAGAGAAGGTTGCTTTCGGTCGTCAGAACTCTCAACGATAAGTCTGGCTTGAAGAAGGAGAATGAAGAGAAGGAGTTTTTATTGAAGATGAAGTAGCCTTCCACTCTAGTTTTAAACAAATACACCAATAATTCAGCACACAGTAACCCAACCAGATCCACAAATTAAGGGTAATCAAGAGAAGTTGGTGGGCTCTCAAACATGCTCGGTCAAAGTCAAAGGTCTCCAGCTTGTCTCTGGTCAACTTGGTCAGCAGCCCCAAGTAACAGATATTACATATTCAATAAAAAAAATTCATCAATACTTTCGGTCAAGATATATGCAAATCACTATTAAAAGCTTTCAAAATATGTTCCTTGAAGAATGGGAGAAGTAGAGGAAATCAAAAAGACTTTCCCACTAAACTGCCTATGATAAAATCCTATGTATGAGCACTTAACATGTGTTCTAATAGTTTAGATAGAATAGAAGAAGATGCAATAAGACAAAGATTTTGATGATCTTAGATGATATTTCAACACAGGGAACCCTATATACTAGCAGCATTTAATTAAAACTTGTATGTTATTTTTTTATAGAGATGATTCATGTAAAAATCAATTGATATATATTATAGTTTGGACAGAATTTCGTATCAATAATCACTTGTGTGTTTAGATAGAAAGAATAATTCCCCCAAAGGAGGAATGTTGTTTATACACATGTTTAGCATGAATGATTCCACCAAAAGATGAATCTCATTCCCCCACCAAAGGAATGACCATTCCTCTTTTGGGGAATTCTATATTTGCCTCTGCATATTATCTAATTATAATATTTAGTCATAATAATAATAGTATTGAATAATAATTAATGTTAAATATTTAATTATAATTAAATAATAATTAATATGATTTATATAAAAATAAAACATTTTAAAATTTTTATCAAATTAAAATAATTTATATTAATATAATAATTGATATGATTTATCTTAAAAATGAAATACTTAACTGTAGTAAGTAATTAAAACGAAGAGTAATTAAAGTGAATTATTTAATTTCAATATTAATTATAATAATTAAAATAAATACGACTCACATGAATAATCTAACTGAAATATTTAATTACATTAATTCAATAAATTAAAGTAATTAATTTAAAAAATTAAGCATAGCTCACTATTTAAACTGCCCATTGTTTGTATAAGGCCATTAAGATAATTTTATCATAAATATCTTTCTTTTGTTTTACTTAATCAAAATTTTGAATTCTTCCCATTCTTATACTTTCTTATCCCATCCCTATCCCCTAAAACAAACTGATGGTTATATGTCAATTTGTATTTATTATTCAAATTTATGTGCCAACTAGCAACAAATTAAAGGATGACATGTTTTTTTTTCTGCACCTCTAAATTCTTGATGAACAGTTTAATTCAAACACACCAAAATAGTGAATGCATGTCAATTGAGCATTAAAATGCAACAAGACTAATTCTATATTTTTTTACACATGCCACTAGTTGAACTAATTGTTTAATGACCTAATTACATCAAAACTAACATTTATTTCCCCTTAGCGCATAAAGCATATGACATGACCCAGAAGATCTATTACTTATACTCCCTAAACATGACTCAGGAGACCTATCACCCATACTCCCTAAATTCAATAACTTAGAGTTTGTAAGAATCTTGAACCAGATTTTTTTAAATTCCTATTAAAGTTATTGCAAATTAGAAATAAGAATTAGAACCTGGAACTAAACCGTTCGGTTCTATTTTTAATTTAATTCTTATAATATTTTTTATATTTATGAAATAAAATAAGTAGACTAATTATTTTAAAAAAATTACATGTACAAATTTAATTTAAAATTTATAATATAGTTTAATTTTTTTCAATCTAATTTTAAAAAAATATATATTTCCTAAAATTAAAAGAATAAGATTTAAAAATTTTGAAACTATTTGGAATCCGAACCGAGTTGCCTTGGAACAAAACCGAACCATCATCTTTAATGGCTTAATTCAATTCTAAAATTTACAAAACCAAAATCTCAGGTTCAAAATTAACCATAACCGACCAGAATCACCTCCAGTTTAGAAACTCCTAAAAATCCTCCTAAAAATCATTCATCATATTGTTTTATTATTAGAATTTTAAAAATACATTAATAGATGAGCTTTCGGGCAATATAAATTAACAATATAAAGAAAAAAAAAACCACGGTTAAAAACAACCAAGAATATTCACCACCATAGAGAGAGACACCAATCTGCACACATCAAAAAGAAAAAAAAAGAAAGAAACCAAATCACAGATCAGAAACACAATGAAGAACAAGAAGGAACGCAACAGATTGAATATAGAAAGGGATTTACAATGGAAATCAGCCTGGATTGTGCTCATGAGAGGGGTGTGCCAGACATTCCGGTAGCTCTGCCGGAGCTGCATCCTTTCAAGAGACTCCTGGGAGGCCATGGCCACCCAACCTTCAGCAAGGGAGATGAAGAGAAGGGATCAAATGATGAGAAAGCATTGTGTTTGTTTGCCTTCATATATACATCAAGTTATAAGGAAAATTTACATCAAGACTGCAATCAACTGAACGAAAAAAACATCAAGTAAAATTCATAAGGAAAATTTACTCACACTAAATTTAAAAATAAAAAAAAAATAAATCAAATGATAATATCTTGGTTTGTTAGCATGAGCATCGGGTCTCTTATGCATGTTGTTTGTGTCACTACGGAAGAGACTATTTGAATGCATATCACTCAAAATGAATGTATAGGTAGATTAAGGTCACTTGCACCGCCCTAAAGCGTGATTTATCTATTTTATAAAAAAAAATTGACATACCCTTGGATTTAATTAATGGTAATTAAAATAAATAATTTAAAATTAGAAATTATATTGAAAATTCCTCATAATAGGAGACTTTAGTTTTCTTGAATGGATCAATGTATATGAGTTCTGAAAATGATGAATATGAATTTTTAAATCTCATAAAAAAAATGAAAAAATAACAGCATTATTTATGAAATTATTTTAGCTGGGATTGAGATAACAGAGATTAAAGGTAAATTTAATCTAAATTTAGCTCACCCCTTCAATATGTAGGATAGGCATGCTTAAATTAATCAAACTGGAAATTTTTGAAATGAATTGAATGTATTGACTTTTCAAAAGGCAATTCAATTGGTTACCAGGTTTATTTCTGACAATTTTAAATGAATTAATACAAAAAATAATTTAATTGGGGGTGAGGGGGAGGAGGAGGGAGGTTTATTTCTTATATTTTAAAATTAATTTACAAAAAAAAAATGATTTTTGGGGACGGCGTTGGGGTTTCGGTAACATGAGCTAGTGAAATTGATTCTTATTTTGAGAAATATCAATTTAATTGATTTATAATTGAGCACTGTCTTTTTTAAATAAGAGCTACAAAGCAAATAGCAAATAACACAACAGAACAAAACTAGGGGTCATAGATCCAAACTCAAAAGCGAAAGCCATAATTCATAACTTTCTTTATTATCTATATAACAAAGGAACTAAAGATTTTTTATAGGGACAAATCATTGTCACCTAAAGAACGCAAGTGTATGTGTATATTGAGTACTAAAATGTGCTAAGAAGTAGGGTATCGATTTATAAAGAACTAGAGATCCTATAAGTACTTATTCTAATATGAGAATTAACATAATACAAGTTGTGAGGCGTGAAAGCAAATTGAAAATAAGAATTAAAAGCGTAAAAGAAAATATGGCTAAACAAGCATAGAGAGGGGGTGGCCGGGTATAGATTTCCTCTAGGGCCTGTTAGGTCCAAGATAATGGTTGTAAAGTCTTGTAATCCAAATTAAACCGAGAGACTTTTTAAAACATACTGCCCCTTTTTCAAGGTGAGTAGTAATTAGTTCCATATGGTGCTCATATAGACAACTCTATGACTATAGTGCACTCTATGAACTCTTAATCATCAGAATAAACAAGCATTCAAAATATAGACAATTCTCCTCTCGAAGAAACTGCCACTAATCTCATACAAAGTACAATCGAGATCTCTCCTTGAAGCTACTCCTACGATTGCAATACGAATGAAATTACTCGTAAATTCACTTGAAAGGATTATGGCAGGAGAACTCTAAACTCCAAAGTACCCTATCTCTAAGCGAATTCATAATCTCTTTCAATCGTGGCTTGTCTATGCTAGGTGGGTCTCTTGAATCATCACATAAGCACATCCAACATGAATCTAGGGCTCTCACCACAATAGAATTCAAGACAATAGATACACGCAATTAAATTCGACAATGAAAGATTGCAATTAATAATCAATGTAAAAGCATTCAAGATTCACAACCAAACTCAATTAAATTATAAACCCTAGAGTTCATCTATGCCCAAATAACTACAAATTAGTTCTCTATCAAAGGAGAACAATCAAACAATTCACAAGAGGTAATAGACATAGTTGAAAGCTTAAAACCCCTTTTTCTAATCTTTCCCCTTGAGATGTCAATGGACTCTCCTCCTACCTTTCACAAATACCACCAAGGATACTCTTTAAAGGTTCCAATGGTGTTCCTCGAAGGTAGGTGAGTCTCCACTTCTCAAAGAATTGCCCTAGAAAGCCTGGAGAAGTTTCTCCTCTCTTTCCCTAAGCTTGGTCATCAAAAGATATCTAAAAAACCCTCATCAAAATTTTTTATACCTAACCACTTATGACCATAAGAATGAGGCTGTAAGTAGCTGGAGATGATGGTTACATGCCTTACGGGCATCTCATAGCTATAAGCCCCACCTGTAAGGTCTTTTGTCTTAATATTAAGGTCCAACTTATGGCCATAAGCCCTGGACCATAAACTTCTATGGATGGCTTATGTGGTCGCCCTTACAGACGTGTGTTGTTCCATGTAAGCTCGTTTTACTGGTCCTTACGATCTAAATGACAAGCATAATTCTTGCCCGTAAGTCATCTGTTTAATCTTTATGCTCCTTTTTACAGGCATAAGCATGCTCGTAAGGTTCTCTGGATGAGCCTATTAGTCGAAAAGTGACCGTAAGGTGTTTTGTTTGGCCTATTCTTCAGCTGTTGATGTCAAGTGTGGACCCCACTTTTTATATTTTATTGTTTTTTAAACCTCTTTTATTTTTTAAAACCCAATCTTATCCTTATAGCAACCGTGAGCCATGTTCCATGCAACCTCCCACGTTTCGTGATATTTTTATTTCAAATTAAAAATAAAGAATAGAGATATTTCATAGCTTTTCTCTCTATTCATTGCTATAGTGGTGTGGATGGAAGGGGCGAGAAGTTCTCCGTGAGTGTGGTTGTCAAGCAAGGTTTTAAGTGGTTTTCGAAGTAAGGATGATGAGTGTACAATATTCATATAATTTATATTACTTTGAACACTCATTTGGCATGAATTAGAGTCATATTGTGAAATTCAATGCTAAATATAGTGTGTTTCATATTCTCAAGCTTAGGGCAGTATCTCAAGATGAGAGAGAGCTAAATGAAGCATTTCAAACCTTAAACGATGAAATTGGAGCTCTCTTGGCATCATTTGAACAAAGATAAGGCAAACCGGGTGGCTTATTGGCAGTTTACGACCAACCTTACGGCCGTGAGTTAATTCCAGAGAACCTCGTGGGCATGCTTATGCCCGTAAGAGAGATTCAGAGCTAATTCAAAGGACCTTACAAGAAAGGCTTATGCTCGTAAGGATGCCTGTAATGATCATCCAGAGGAGCTTATGACTACAGCTTACAACCGTAAGGCGGTCGCAAGAAGCAAAACAAGTTAAGCTTACTGTCCCTCACTTACGGCCGTATGTTAAAGCATAACACAAACAAAAGACCTTACGGATGTGACTTATGGCCATAAGTATTCCAGTATAGCTCACGACCATCTTCTCCAGCTCCCTTACCACCACGTCCTTATGCCCACAAGCAGCCCGTAAGTAGTCGGGTCTAAATATAACTTATGAGGATTTTTAGAACATTCAACAATTTTCTTTTGGGTGTTTCTTGGAGGCAAAGTTAGGAAAGATAAGAGACAAATCTCCAACACTTAAGGAGCTATTTCAAAGGGAATTTAGATTAACATTCAAGGGGATTAAAGATTGTAGCCATTAAGTTCACCTTGGCGCCGTGAGTGAAAGCTTCCTAGGGCTTCTCCGGCAATTCTTCATTGGCACAATTGAGAAGGGTGTTTTGAAGGCTTTCATGTTTTCTCCTAATATTTGTATCTTGGATGCTTGCCCTCCATTAATGGAGGTTTAATTTGTAGATGTTTGGGCATAGCTGAACTTTAGGGTTTATACTTTTGAAATTGGTAGTTGGATCTTTTATACTTTAATTATTTTCTTAATTGCAATCATTTCTATTTGAATCTAATCCCGTGTTTGAATGCTTAGTTGCTAACGATGCGAAAGCCCTAGCTATCATGTTTGGTATGCTACAAGATGAGAAGAAATACCAGCTAGAATAGACTTGCTGTAATTTGAGAGAATAGTGAGTACATCTCTTGTTAGGGTACTTTGGAGACTTCATCTCCCATCATATGGAGTGGATTTTAGGAGACATCACATCTCTACTTTGTATTTGGATTAGGGATAATCTCTTTCTACAAGGGAGCTTATCTACTTAAGAGATTGTCATTAGCTCACACTAAGGTTTCATAGAGTGTCAATGTGATTGTATGGATGTTTGTATCAGTTATGCACCTATTCAGTTACTCTTTACCTGAGAAATCAAGGTCTAGTATAATTCTGCAAATCTCTTGGTTCAAATAGGATTGCATCCATAAACAACTTTGGTTCTGCACTTTATAACCCTAGAGGGATGCTATGCCCTGATATTGCCTTCTTCCTTGACTACTCTCCTATTATTTTCCATATTTTCCTATCTTCGCTTGCTTTTGTTTACACACAACATTTGATTACTTAGGTTATTTTTTGGGTTTAGAGTTACTACTAGTGTTCATTTTCTTCCATATGGACCGACAATCTACTTTTACACATAGTTTATTATGTGATTGGCATGTACACTTGGTGGCTTGGCTATGTGTCTCAAATTTGGTGCAAATTCTTTTAATCTTAAATTTTAGTGTGCTTTCAATTTCACTAGCTGTTGTAATGCCTATTTCAAGGATTATAAGCAAGTTTTTACAATTTTAATTATTCGCCGGTCTTGATCATATGTCTTCATGCAAATTCCAATTTTTTTTTATTTGTTTATAGGAGGTTCTGTTGAGTCTATTTTGCATTTGTTTGAATTCTGGATGCATGTTGTTTTTGGTTTAAATATTCCAAATTTATATATTTATTATATCATTAGGTTTTCTGAATTTCTGTCAGTGGGGAATTAGGATTCTTCTTTTAAGCCAAGTTGACCTCTATTTTAGGTGTGTTGTTATATGTATGTATGTATGTATGCATGTTTGTATGTATATATATAACCACTATTCATGAGTCTATTAGTATTGTTTTTTCATGTCTTTCAAATGCCCAAGAGTCCATTTCTCTAATTGACATTTATGTCAGCGTCCCACTTGGAACATCGAATTCTTCTATTGATGACATATTTCTAATGCACCGCAAAGCCATTTTCCATTATGTTCTCAAGTCCAGAACCTTTCAACTCTGTTTCTTTACTATTTAGAGTTGTGAAAAGTAAAATCCTTGATTTTAAATGCTTGTGCAGACCTTTGTAATACCTTATTTTAAATAATTATTTCTTTGTAATAGGCTTGGGCTTCAAGATGGTGTCCTGCTTGTGCATGTATAGGAGTATGATATTTCATTTTCTCTTTTCTAATTGTTAAGCATTACTCAGCCATCAATTGGGTCTACAACACGGTAGCAATTCATGTTTTAGTTCTATGTCTTTTAAGGTTAATTAGAGACATGTTACATTAGTATCCTTTAAATTATGTTGCTTATGTTTTGAGGAGATTTTGATGTCTTTGAAATTTATTTTCAAATATAGGCCATGTTCAACAAGTTTGATTTGGTATAGGATTTGAATTTTGAAATTTAGAGAGCATCAGTTAAGTAGCCACTTATAAATTATACTATCTATATACATCTTTTGACAATAGCTAAATTTGTGAAATTAAGTATTTTATTTATTTATTCTAGATAATTGAATTACTGTTTATTAGTCAAATTGTGTTTATTTAATTATTATTATTTTTGGAATTATCTCTAAATTATTTAAAAGTTTGAATTAATGAATTTTTTTTCTGAATCAAAATGATCTGAAATGTTTAATTATTTATTTAAATTCTGATTATTTAATTTCTAAATTTCAGATATTTTATTTATTTTCTGATTATTTAATTTCTAAATTATTAGATATTTTATTTAATTTATAATTATTTATATTCCTCTGACTTGCTTGAAAATCATATACACATAATTATATTTTTAAATTATCTATTGAAGTTTGGATTCAAATAACTGGCTTATTTTGATATTATAAAAATGGGATCATGTGATTGTTAAACTTTTGATGCCAAATTACCTTGTATTTTGCTTAATATGGTTAATATGAACTTTGATAGTGTGTTGTTTTGTGGACAGGAAGTATTTGAAATAGAAATTAGTCCCTAATTAACTACTCACTAACCCTTGTCACTGGGGGGTTAAACACTGACCGATTGACATGTATCTATGTTAAAAAACTATAGTTTCGCACCGTTTTGTCGATGGAGAATAACGACCTTTAATAATCTGGCTTGGGTCACCGAAGGTAAACAAATAAATTCTGAACCTCTGACTCGGGTCATTAAGTTTAAATAAATGATTGATGGTATTTTGTGTTGGCAATAGTGAATTAGGAAACATATATTCTGTATTATCTAACATAGCTTGTATTTTTGTTGATTTATTATGTTTTGAATTATATTTTGGCAAGTATTGTTTTATGTATTAGTATTTGTACTTTAATTCTGAGTGATTGAGAAGTGTTGTGATCCCAATATTTTTAATGGTTACTTACTTGGCTTTTGAGCTAATAAATGTGTTTTCACTATTTTTCAAATACGGCGTAAGGCTTGTTGCCGGATAGCTTAGTGAGGATCGTTGAACGAAGCACCGTCTAGATTTCTTTCAGTTAATAATGTTCTGTCTTTGAGTAGACCTAAATACTAGCATTGTAATTTTGTTGTTTTTTGTGAACCTTATTAGTTGATTTTTATCCTGTGTACAAACATTATAGTTTTTGCATTGAATTGGTACTTCTGTTATATGTTCATGCTATTTTGAGACAGATTTTGAGGCCTTGCATGCTCATTCGGTCTCGGCCTTGTAAGTTTGTGACGTTTGTCTGTGTTCCAGGCTCAGTAGACCAAGTTCAGGTGTGACAAATCTAGTTCATATCAGAGCCCTTAGTTAAAATTGATCTTAGCATCTTAGATAGAACAATCTAATTTGAAGCTTTAGACAATCATAATTCTTTTATTTTGACACCTACTAGATCATAGTTAAATTTATAGAGATGTTCTGTAGTCTTGACTTTGATTGGGTTTGCCTCACAGAATTCCATCCTGTAGAGCTACTAACAGGAAAGTAGCTGAATTGTTGGGATAGGCATCCACTGCTAAGGAAGCCCCTACTAAAGAGGCCGTGGAAGTTCAGGCTGAAGGGGGACGAATACAATGGGTAACCAGGGAGCTATGCTGGATTTGATGAGGGAAATGGTAGGGTTGATGCATGATCAGAGGTAGCACCCAACACCACCCCCACCACCTTCTCGTCCCCTTCTACAGCGCTAAAGGAGAAAACCATAATTGAATTCAAGAGATCTGGTCTACCATTGTTTGAGGGCACTACCAATCCTGATAAAATGGAAGTTTGGGTAGAAGAAATGAAGAAGGCGCTCCCAGTGATAAAGTGCACTGAAGAAGAAAAGCTCAAGTTCGAGGTGTACATGCTTAAGTATCAGGCGAACTACTGGTATAGTGGAGGGCTTTGCATACATCAGGGCTAGGTTTTCAAATCTTGGGAGCAACTGAGGGAAACCCTTTTCTGCAAATACTTCACCAGGAACAAGATGGTTCATTTTGAGAGAAAGTTCAAGAATTTGACTCGGGGAACTATGGCCGTTAATGAGTATGAGTTGGAGTTTGACAGGCTTTCCAGATATGCTCCGAAATTGGTGGATGACAACCAGAGCAGAGCTTGACACTTCGAGGAAGGCCTACATGCACACATTCAGTAGGGGTTAGCCACATAACACCTGACCAACTATGCAGAGATTGTGGTGCATGCGAAGCCCTGGATTGCATAGAGTGACACCAAGGATCAGCAGAAGAAATTTCAGAGAAATAGGGGCAAAAACTTTGAAAACCTAGGAAGCCGTCAGCCTGGAGGTGGAGGAAACCCTAAATAGGAAGCATGATAGAGTGAGTCACGGACTTTTAATGGACCACCAGCTTCGTGATCTCGGGGTTCCCATCTGTTCCTCGCCGATCTGGCAGATGCCATATGCTACTTGTGAAGGTACTCATGTGACTACAGATTACAAGTGTACTACTGGGGTCTGCTTTAGATGTTGTAGTTTGGAGCGTCGTATTGCAAAGTGTCCACAGTAGTTTTCTGTAGCACAGAGGGGATCCAACATGCAGAATTCTAGGTATGTGCCTACACTGAAGCCTCAAGCTTCCTCAGGTTAGCGTGCTGGGAAGGAGGTAGAAAAGCCCAAGGCATAGAGGCGTGTTTGTGCGATGAATGAGGAGGATGCCTGTGTTTCTAATGCAGTGGTGTCAGGTTCTTTGTCGGTCTATTCTGCATATGCTTGTGCATTATATAATTATGGAGGTACCCATTCATTTATTTCTTCTTCATTTGTTCAAAAACATGTTCTTCCTGATAGTGCTGCTAAATATGATTTGTGTGTTGCTACCCCATTGGGAATCAATGTTTTTGTTGATAAAGCATGCGTGAGTTGCCCAATTTTTATTGCTGCTCATAAGTTGCTCGCCCAACTTCATGTTATGTGTATGAAAGACTATGATGTCATTTTGGAAATGGATTTTCTGGCTACCTCCCATGCCGTAGTTGACTGCTATGCAAAGAAGGTAGTTTTTAAAATCCCTGAAGCGGCAGAATTCACCTTTTATGGGAGTGATTCCGCATCACCACCTCATCTGATTTCCTCCCTACAAGCTTGGAAATTACTCTTAGGTGGTTGCTCAGGATTTCTTACAATGGTTATCGATGCCAAATCAGAAAGGACGGTGTTGGATACTATTCCCATTATAAGGAAGTGGAGATTTCTATTGATTTAGTTCCTGGAACTAACCACATCTCTAAGGCCTTTTACAGAATGGCACATGCTGAACTGAAAGAGTTGAAAAAGCAACTTGAAGATTTGCTTGAGAAAGATTTTATTTGGCCGAGTGTTTCTTTGTGAGGTGCTCTAGTTTTGTTCGTGAAGAAGAAGGATGGTAGTTTGTGATTGTGCATCGACTACCGAGAGTTGAACAAGATGATAGTAAAGAATCAATATCTATAGCCTTGGATCGACGATCCTTTTGATCAATTGCAAGGTTCTCAAGTGTTTTCAAGAATTGACCTCAGGTCTGGATATCACCAGCCGAAGATTAAGGCATGAGATGTGTCCAAGTATGCATTTCGGCCCTGCTACGGCTGATTTCATGGATTTGATGAATAGAACCTTTAAACCATTTTTGGATAGGTTCATGGTGATGTTTATTGATGATATTCTGGTGTATTCCAAGGGTTGGATAGAACATGAGGAGCATTTAAGGGGTGTGTTGGAGATTTTGAGGAATGAGATATTGTTTGCAAAATTCTCCAAATCCAAGTTTTGGTTGGACAGAGTGGCTTTCCTTGGTCATGTTGTAACCGATAATGGTATTTTCATTGATGCTCAATAGATAAAGGTAATTGTGTAGTAGAAAAGGCCAACTAGTGTGACAGAGGTTCGCAACTTTTTCGTGTTAAGCGGTTACTACAAACGGTTTGTGGAAGGGATCTCAGTCTTAGCAGCACCATTAACAAGGCTCACCAAGAAAGAAACAAAATTTCAGTGGTTCGACAAGTACGAGCAGAGTTTCCAATAGTTGAAGCACCAGTTGGTATATGCACCTATTCTCATACTTCCAACTCCTGGTAGAGGGTTTACCATTTATAGCGATGCTTGTAAAACTGGTCTTGGGTGTGTATTGATGCAGAATGGTTATGTGGTGGCTTATACTTCTAGACAATTGAAGCCGCTTGAGGTAAACTACCCCACTCATGACCTAGAGTTAGCTGCAGTGATTTTCGCTTTGAAGATTTGAAGGCATTACTTGTATGGGGAGGCTTGTGAGGTGTTTACAGATCACTAGAGCCTTAAAAACATTTTCACTCAGAAGTAGTTGAACATGAGGCAGAGGAAATGGTTGGAGTTATTAAAAGATTATGATTTGACTATCAGTTATCATCCTAGAAAGCCAAATGTGGTAGTTGATGCCCTTAGCAAGAAGTCTTTCAGCAATGTTGCTACATTAATCACTTTTGAGAAGTCTATCTTGGATGATATGAGACGAATGGAGCTACAAGTGGTGTTAAAGGGTATTGATGTGTCCTTGGCAAGTTTGGTGGCGAGACCCACTTTATTTGAGAAGATTAAAGCAGCATAAGTAGCAGATGGTTATTTGTAGAAGATTCGACAAGAAGTGGAAAGCGACACCCAAGTTCTATTCAGAGTTCATGAGGATGGCTCAGTAAGGTTTGAGGATTAGATTTGTGTTCCAGATAATTCAAAGTTGAAAAAGAAAATCATGGAGGAAGCTCACTATACCAGCTACTCAGTGCATCCTAGAAGCACCAAAATCTATAAGGTTTTGAAGAGTATCTTTTGGTGGAATAATATGAAGAGAGATGTCGCGTGATTTATGGCACAATGCTTGACCTGCCAGTAAGTCAAGTTGGAGCATTAGAGGCCTGCAGGACTTCTTCACCCACTTCCCATTCATGGGTGAAAGTGGGTGAATATTGCTATGGATTTTGTTTCTGGGTTTCCTCATACCAATAAATGTTCAGACAGTGTGTGGGTAGTGGTGGACAGGCTAACTAAGTTTGCTCATTTCTTGGCTATCATGACTAGCATATCTATAGGGTAGCTAGCTGAGTTGTACATTGATCATTTTGTGAGGCTTCATGGTGTTCCTACCACTATTGTGTCCAATCAAGATACTTGATTCATGGCATACTTCTAGAGGAGTTTACATAAGGCCTTGGGAACCAGATTGACATTCAGCATGGCTTTTCACATGCAAACCGATGGGTAGACTAAGCGGATAATTCAGATTCTGGAGGATATGCTTCAGACTTGTATGACTGATTTTGGGGGTGCTCGGGATTGACACCTGCCTTTAATAGAGTTTTCTTATAATAACAATTATCATGCAAGTATTCAGATGGCTCCTTATGAGGCACTGTATAGAAGTAGATATAGGTCACCTATTTGTTGGGATGATGTGGTAGAACACAGATTGTTAGGCCCAGAGATTGTGCAGTTGACAGTGGAAAAAGTTTGTCTGATCAGAGATCATCTACGAGCAGCTCAAAGTAGGCAGAAAAGTTATGTAGATAATAGAAGAAGAAGTTTGAAGTTTCAAGTGGGTGATCATGTGCTCTTAATAGTAGCTAAAGGTGTTATCGGTTTTGGTGTTAGAGGGAAGCTTAGCCCCTCGGTTTATCGTTCCGTTTGAGATCTTGGAGCGCATTGGTGATGTGGCATATCAGTTTGCACTATTGACATGACTTTCTTGAGTACACGATGTGTTCCATGTTTCAATGCTGATGAAGTTCATTTCGAATCCTAACCATGTGATACAGTTCTCCTACTTTTAGATTAACAGTGAGATGGCATATGAGGAGTGGCTAGCTAAAGTAGTTTATTTCAAAGAACAAGTACTAAGAAGGTAGATCATTCCTTATGTCAATGTTCAATGTAACCATCACGCAGAGTGTGAGGCCACTTGGGAATTAGAATCGGAGGTGTAGAAGAAATACCCGTATCTTTTCTGATGATCAGGTGAGAATTTAAAGGACTTAACTTTTTGAAGGGGGTAGTTTGTGGACCCCATTTTTATATTTTATTGTTTTATCTAAAACCTCTTTTATTTTTCAAAACCCCAATCTTATCTTTTCAGCAATCATGAACCATGTTCCATGCAACCTCCCATGTTTTGTGATTCTTTTGTTTCAAATTGGAAAAAAGAGAATAGAGAGATTTCATAGCTTTTCTCTCTATTCATTGCTATAGAGGTGTGGTGGAAGGGATGAGAAGTTCTCCGTGAGCGTGGTTGTCAAGCAAGGTTTAAAGTGGTTTTCAAAGTCAAGGTTAGCCTATAACCGTAGTTTTACTGGCATGGCTATGTATTTGAAATTTGGTGCAAATTCTTTTAATCTTAAATTTAGTGTGTTTTTAGTTTCACTAGGTGTTGTTATGTCTATTTTAAGGATTCTAAGCAAGTGTGTATAGTTTTAATTATTCGCCTGTCTTGATCATATGTCTTCATGTAAATTCCTTTTTTTTTTATTGTTTACAAGAGGTTCTATTGAGTCTCCGTTGCATTTGTTTGAATTCAGGATGCATGTTGTTTTTCATTTAAATAATCCCAAGTTATATAGTTATTTTGTCATTAGGTTTTCTGAATTTCTGTCAGTGGAGAATTAGGATTCTTCTTTTAAGCCAAATTAACCTCTGTTTTAGGTGTGTTGTTATATATATATATAGATATATATATGTATAACCACCATTCAAGAGTCTATTAGTATTGGTTTTTCATGTCTTTCAAATGCCCAGGAATCCATTTCTAAAATTGACATTTAATGTCACCGTCCCACTTGGAACATCAAATTCTTCCATTGATGACATATTTCTAATGCGCTGCAAAGCCATTTTACATTATCTTCTTAAGTGCCGAACCTTTCATCTTTGTTTCTTTAATGTTTAGAGTTGTGAAAAGCAAAATCCTTGATTTTAAATGCTAGTGTAGACCTTTGTAATATCTTATTTTTAATAATTATTTCCATGTAATAGGCTTGGGTTCAAGATGGTGTCCCACTTGTGCATGTAGGAGTATGGCATTTCATTTTCTTTTTTATGAATATTAAGTATTGCTCAGCCATCAATTAGGTCAACAACACGCTAGGAATTCATGTTTTAGTGCTGTGCCTTTTAAGGTTAATTAGAGGCATGTCACATTAGCATCCTTTAAATTATGTTGTTTATGTTTCGAGGAGATTTTGATGTCTTTGAAATTTATTTTAAAATATAGAGCATGTTCAGCAAGTTTGATTTGGTATAAGATTTGGATTTTGGAAATATAGCAAGCATCAGGGAAGTAGCCATATATAAATTATACATGTATATACATCTTTTGACACTGGCTAAATTTGTAAAATTAAGTATTTTATTAATTTATTATTGATAATTCGATTACTGTTTATTAGCCAAATTGTGTTTATTTAATTATTATTATTATTTTTGGAATTGTCTCTAAACTATTTAAAATTTTGAATTAATGATTTTTTTCTGAATTAGAATTATTTAAATTTTTATTTAAGTTATGATTATTTAATTTCTTAATTTCAGATATTTTATTTAATTTCTGATTATTTAATTTATGAATTATTAGATATTTTATTTAATTTATGATTATTTATATTTCTCCAACTTGCTTGAAAATTATATATATAGATAATTATATTTTTAAATTATCTGTTCAAGTTTGGATTTAAATAACTGGCTTATTTTGATATTGTAAGAATGGGATCACTCGATTGCTAAAAATTTTGTTTGGCAAATTACTTTGTATTTTGGTCAATCTAAACTTTGATAGTGTGTTGTTTTGTGAACATGAAATATGTTGACATAGAAATTAATGCCCAATCAACTATGCACTAACCTTGTCACTGGCATTAAACACGGACAATTTTGACATGTATCTTTGTTAAGAAACTATAGTTTCACACTTTTTTGTCTGTGAAGAATAACGACCTCTGACAATCTGGCTCAGGTTACCGAGAGAAAACAAATGAATTCTAAACCTCTAACTCGGGTCACTGAGTTTAAATAAATAATTACTGATATTTTGTTTTAACAATAGTGAATTGGGAGACATATATTCTGTATTATCTGATATAGCTTATATGTTTGTTGATTTAATTTGTTTTGAATTATATTCTGGTAAGTATTGTGCTATGTTTTAGTATTTGTACATAAATTCTGAGTTTTTGAGAAGTGTTGTGATCCCAATATTTTTAGTGGTTATTTACTGGCCTTTTGAGCTCACAATTGTGTTTTCACCATTTTTTAGATCAGGCATAGGGTCTATTGGCGGATAGCTTAGCGGGGGTCGTTGAGTGAAGCGCCATCTAAATTTCTTTTAGTTAATAATGTTCTATCTTCTAGTAGACCTAAACACTAGCATTGTATTTTTTTTGCTTTTTGTGAACCTTGTCAATTGATTTTTATCTTGTATAAAGGCGTTATAGTTTTCGCTTTGAATTGGTACTTATGTTAGATGTTTATGCTATTTTGAGACAGGTTCTTAGGCCTTGCATACTCAATTGGTCTCGGCCTTGTAAGTATGCGGTTGTTTGTCTGCATTCCAGGCTCTGTAGACCGGGTTTGGGGTGTGACAAATCTAGTTGGTATCAGAGCCCTTAGTTAAAATTGATCTTAGCATCTTAGATAGAACAATCTGATTTGAAGCTTTAGACAATCATGATTCTTTTAGCTTGACACCTACTATATCATAGTTAAATTTGTAGAGATGTTTAGTAGTCTTGACTTTGATTGTGTTTACCTCGCAGAATGCCACCCCGCTGAAGAGGCCATGAAAGTTCTTGTTGAATAGGGGACGAATATGACAAGCAACAAGGGAGCTATGCTAAATTTAATGAAGCAAAGAGGTAGGGTTGGTGCGTGAGCATAGGCAGCAACAAGCACCAGCACCACCCCCACTACCTCCTCCTCCCCCATTTGCAATGCCAAAAGACAAACCATGATGGAATTTAGGGTCTATTTGGATAGGCCTAAAATATGCCATAATCCGTACATTATGGCATTTTTTACATTTTCACAAAATTATAGCATAATGGTTGTTTGGGTATCTATTTTACACTATAAAATTATGCCATAAAGTGGGAAATCTAGCATAAAACAATATTCCAGTCAGACTGGAATATTTTTCTATGTCAAAATTCGGGGATGGTTGTCTTGTGTTTCTCTCATTCTCTCTCTCTCTCTCTCTCTCTCTCTCTCTCGGTCTCGGTCTCTTCTTCTTCAACAATATTGTTTGAGTTAGTTCTCTCAGCACTGTAACTCTCTCCGTCTCTCCACCGGTGTCATCCTCTCCCTGGCCATCTTCCACAGTCTCGGCCCCGATCTCGCTTTCTCCTCCGACAGAGCACCCATCGGAGACGAAGCCCAACGCCGATCAGGTACTGATCATCTCCTCCTCCTCCTCTCCTTCTTGATCTGGTCTCACTCTTGTTTCTCATAGATCTGGAACCCTAGTTGGCAGATGCTTGGACATGATGTTTGCCTTGTTGATGTTTGTAATTCGATTATGATTCCCTTTCCTTGTTTTTTTTTGTCTTATGGATCTTCAATTCATGGTTTTGTTCTGCATCTATGTTTTATATTAGTGTTTCCTATAGATGCTTCAGTTTAAATGATGGTTTTCACCAATCATTTGATCCAGCTGAGTATTTTTGTTTTTTTATTTTTCATGATGGGATTTGTATGTCACTTTTTTATGTATGGTTTAATTCTATGAGAAATTTCAGTAATTTGGTTTCTTCGGCGTAGTTTCGTGCTTTTAATTCCCATTTGTTAGAGTTTTTTTGGTTCTTGTATTTTGTATCATTGCTACCTTGTGATTTGATGCTTTGCAAGTGCTTGATTGAATTTTGGAATTGTGTATTTGTTAATTTGAATTAGTCTTTATTGTTGTTGCTATTCATTTGGGAAGTGATCAAGTAAGTTGAGGCTTATTTTAGTTTGTTTGGAATCAAGGAGAGTGGACAGCATCGTCATTTCTCAAGTTATTGAGCAAATAGTATCATGGTCTAGGAGATGAGATGGGCTGGGGAGCAATTTCACCAGTACATCAATCAAATTTGAATTTTTTTTTATCATTTGTTCATGTAGTGTTTTTGTTTGATGATTTTGATCCAATATTCAGCATCCTTTGATTAAAAAAATCACTAGGACAGGAGGTCTGAAATCTGTGGAACTGATTGTAACTATTCTTAGTTCTTCTATTAGGCCATAAGGATTTCTGTTGTATTAGTAAATTTTGATTTCATTGTTTGATGTTAGCTGACTATTCTACAATCAAAAACTGTGAGTAACTTGTTATAACTTGTCAATCAACATGTGTTGATGTTTTTAGTGATAATATTGCTTGAATGTTCAAAGTACTTTAGAAGATTGTGATCGTTAGCACTATGTGTCCAAACATATGAAAATGAACCAATTGGGTGTTGCAGATATAATTTGTGTTTCAATCTTAAAGGTTTCTCTTCTTCTGTTAGAAATTTATCATAGCTAATAAAAATAGTGTCTTTGATGATTGATAAAACATCCGCATTGCAAAGAACATCACATAGACCATCACTAGACATTACAAGGAATTCATCATTTGCTGATAGTGAAGTTTCAGTTATCTCAAGTTTTGCTGTTACTGTGGGCTTCAGATCATCATCACCAATTGATCATTTTACCTGATAAAATGCACAGTTGAAGGGTATTTGCCTAAAATCAATTTCCCTGAGACATAATCAGCTTATAATTGACTAGGTTTTGTTCACAATGATAGTCATAGTAGTATATATGACGAATTCATTACACTAGAGAATGCACAATGAACATGATAAAAATACTTGGAAATGAAAAGGTACCTGCAGAGCAGCCTGACCAACCCTCCATGTATCCATTTGCCATCTCACATCCATGCCTTATTTGATAACACGAGCTCGCTCATCAGGGTAGCTTGCAACATAGTCCTGAGAGCATCTCATATAATTTGGTTTGAGTGCATAAATAAACAAATTGTGTTAGATAATACGTATTACCTTGCTCAGGGGAACTGGGTGACCAGAACGGCATAGAATTGTTCGATGATCGCCAGTATTTGCAACATAAAGCTTGTCCTTTAGCACTAGTGTTGCAACTGTCGTGCAACCTGGATGCCAATCCTTGTGAAGAATCCTTTGGAATTAGAGTGTAGCACTAATTCATCTCTGAATGCAATGCCTCTCCTTATAAATTATTCAGTAAGTACTTCAGATGGACTGCGCTAAATTTATGAATTACAGCAGAGTATGCAATGGAGAATTAAATCGGTGATTAACAGAAGTGGATGCAGAGTACCTGTTTATGTAACCTAATTCCTGTAAGAAACCAGGTAGTGCATGAGCAGAAAACTCAACAGCCGCTGAACCTGTAGATCATCAGTATTCATGTCTGTTTTGGGTAGATCCTCTTTGTATTAGTGTTGATATTAGCTTCTCTACATAAATTTTTACAATAACTATATTCTACAGTGCCAACCATTATATTTTACATTGTTTGATCAGTTATGGCAAGTTCAGGTGTGGCAAGTGAAGGAAGACATGAAACTAGGGCAAAGTGGAATGAAATTCACAAGGCTCACCTAGTAAAGTTATTAGGTGAGTATAATACTCTTGCGTACCATTCACAAAATGGATGGGCCAAAGAAGTATGGAACAAGATGGTACGCGACATGATAACCAAGTTATCCAATCCAAGCATCACCACAAGACAAGTCAAAGCATTAAAGCAAGAGTTGAAGAAAACCTACAAGCTTCTAAAAGGGTTTTATGAATTAAGTGGTTTGGATGGGATTATGAAAGACACATTGTATCAGCTCCTGATGATGTTTGGGCACCACTACTAAATGTATGTACATAAATAATGAATGATTTCATTAATTACAACCATCTAATTTGAAAAAATCAAACAGAGGAATAAAGATGCAAGGAAGTGGCATACTAAACCGTGTCCATATTTTTTGGCATTGTAGGAGGTTTATGAGGGTAAGCATATATTTTCTGATATTTTACTTTTATAAAGTTTTATTTTAACATATTATATATTTAAAATGTAGGGAGATATGCTGAAGGCAATCGATCTCGTGGTATAGAAGATTATGAAGATATCTCTCAATCACGTGCATACCCCAAGTCCAAGTCTTTTTACTCCAAACGATCTAAGGCAACCATCACCTACACACGAGACTGAGGATGATGATATCATGTAAGTGGAACCTCCTAATTCTCAACCATGGAATCCTCAAACTCAAAGTTCAAGCAATGAAATTCTTCAGGGAATAAGAGATCAAGATGGACAGAGAAGAAAAAGGGAGCGAAAAGGGAGCGAAAAGGGAAAAGGCCTTAAGATTCATCATTCAATATGGATTATACATTGCATTTCGAGAGTGTGAGCATAAAGAATATCTCAAAGTTCTCAAGGGCACTCAAGTAGTGGAAAAGCACATAATAGAAGATTTCATGAAGGTGTTCAACCAAATGAGCGGCATTTTCACAGAAGAAGAAATGTTCAAAGCTACCCAAATTTTCATTAAAGATAAGAGTTATCTTGAACTTTTCTTATGTCTTCAAGAAGATCATAGAGAGCCATGGCTCAAGATGACGTTCACCAAAATTGAGTAAAAGATTATTATGAACTTGTTATCTTGAACTTGTATTGTTTCATAAGCACATTTTTTTCCCATGAACTTGTTTTGATTATGAACTTGTAATCTTGAACTTGTTAAATATTCTTTTGTTGTTTATAGTTGTTATGGGAATCTTTTCATTATGTGTAATTTTGATTATAGGTCTTTGTTTTTTTGGGCATGAATTTTAAGTATCCTTTGTTCTTGTTATATACTCTATAATGCTATTCAGTATAGGCAATGGTTTTCCAAACTTTCAGATTCTTTTCTAACATTAAATCAACATAGGCAATGGCTTTTTAAAAAAGACCCAATATTCATTCATCTAAAAGTGCTCGGTGATACAATGGATAAAAACAATTGTATGATTACCATAAACCTAAAGTCAAGCTGCCACAATAATCATTCCACATTTGCATTGTTATTTCATCTCTTTTACGAGCACCTGCATTTCGCTCAGAGTTCATGGTGTCAATATCCTCTCCATATGACTCATCTCCATTGGGAACTATAATTTCTTTGGCTTCATTATCAAAATCCTCAATAGTATATGTACCGTTATGTATACTTATGAAGTTATGCAACATACAAGCAGCAACTACTATATCAGTTTGAGAGTCTATTGGGTGAAAAGCTGCTACTTTAAGTATCAAAAATCTCATCTTAAGAATACCGATGATGCGTTCAACATGATTCCTTAATGATGTATGTTACAAATTAAATAGTTCTTTACAATTGCTCGGTCTAGATTGTGCTAGACCTTGCTCTTGCAAATGGTAACATACACCTCTATATGGAGCAAAAAAATGTGGGGTATTAGCATATCTTGCATCTACAAGATAATATTTACCCCTTGGGACTTCAAAACCTTGTTCAATAGAATGTTGGAGAATTTTAGCATCAGAAGCAAAACCTTCCTAGCCAGCTCGTACATATACAAAACGAAGATCAAAATCACATGCAACAATAACATACAAAATGAGATAGCGTTTACTTCCGGTTTCTATAAAGATCTTGTTTATCCAAAGAAATCGTGATTGGAATATGTGTTCCATCAATAGCACCAACAAAATCCTAAAAAATACACAAACATATAAACCTTTACAACAACAAAAAAAAATTCACAATAAAATTCATAATATATAGCTTTACCAACCTTGAAATATGGGAAAAAATTTCAAGTATTCAGAATAACTAGTGATGTTATTGTCGATGGAGGTTCTATATATTCATGAGCAAGTCGATTAACAGCTTTAAGTACTTTACTAAAATATCGACTAACCATTTCTACATAATGTTGAAATCACTCTTGCACATTACGGTTATTAGCATTATGAGCAAGAGTGTACATAAACATTGCTAGTTGCTCCTTGACTGTTGTCCATTTTGAGTTGCAGAGGAAAAGTTTTTCTCTTAAAAGATCAACCAGTGCTTGAAATATATAAGGCTCCATACGAAATTCTCTTTTGCAATGTTCCTCATGACCTTGAAAAATTTTTTGTACATATGCAGCACCTGTAAGAATGGATGTGTGATGTTCTACATTTATGGAAGTTGTTGGACATTCTCTCGACCAATAGCTGAGCATGAGTAGATCATCTTCTTCATTTTTGTCCTCCAAAGATTTAACGAATCCATGATGAAACAATGGTTAGAACTATGATTTTTTTCAACTTAAAAAGAAAACTATGTGTATAATGCAAAGGAATCATGTTGTGTATAAATAGGGAAAACGATAATGACTATAATTATAACGGCTATATTTACAATGACTATATTCTAACAGCTATTTTTTTCAAATTTTAATTGCCAATGGTTATAATCTATTGGCTATATTAATTATGTAATAATTATTTATTATGCAAAACAAACACTCATTCTGTAAGAAAAAAATATGTAATAATTTTTGTAATATTTTTTTATTTTTTTACCCAAACACCCATTCTATAAGGATAAAATGTGTCATAATTTCTGTAATAATCAATTGCACTTCCTACATAATAAAATTATGCCATTTTTTTTTTTATTTTGCATCCAAACATGCCGTTAAGAGATCTGGTCCACCACCGTTTGAGGGCACTACCAATTCTGATAAAGTGAAAGTTTGGGTAAAGGAAATGGAAAAGATATTCGCAGTGATGAAGTGCACTGAAGAAGAAAAGCTCAAATTTGGGGTGTACATGCTTAAGGATCCGACAAACTATTGGTATAGAGAAAAGCTTTGCATTCTTCAGGGGTAGGAGTTCGAACCTTGGGAGCAAGTAAGGAAGCCCTTTTTTGCAAATACTTCACCAGGGACAAGATGGTTCAATTTGAGAGGAAGTTCATTAATCTGACTTAGGGAAGTATAACCGTGGATGAGTATGAGATGGAGTTTGACAAGCTTTCCAGTTATACTCTGAAATTGGTGGATGATGACCAGAGCAGAGCTCGACGCTTCGAGGGAGGCCTACATGCACACATTCGCTGGGGGATAGCCACTTTACACCTGACCAGCTATGCACCGGTTGTAGGGCATGCTGAGTCCCTGGATATTGTATGGAGGGACACCAAGGATTAGCAGAATAAATTTTAGAGAAAGAGGGGTAGAAGCTTTGAAAATAAAGGAAGCTGTTTGTTTGGAGATGGAGGAAAACCTAAATTGGATCCAGGACAGAGTGAGTCATGGACCGTTAATGGACCACCAGCTTTGTGATCTCTGGGGTTCCCATCTATTCCTCCCCGATTCAGCCAGAAGGTATGTGCTACTTGTGGCAGTACTCATGCGACTGCAAATTGCAGACATACTACTGGGGCTTGCTTTAGGTGTGGCTGTTTGGACCGTCATATTGTAGAGTGCCCACAGCAGTCTTTTGGAGCACCAAGGGAATCCAACGTGCAAAATTCTAGGTATGTACCTGCACCAAAGTCTAAAGTTGCTCAGGTTAACTGGCTGGGAAGGAGGTGATCAGTAAGTATCCATCTTCCTCAACTCATCAGAAAGAGCAAGGGTATGTTTATGCTATGACTGAGGAGGATGCCCATGGTTCTAACGCAGTGGTGTCAGGAACTTTGTCAATTTATTTTGCATATGTTTGTGCGTTATTTGATTATGGACATACGTATTTGTTTATTTCTTCTACATTTGTTCGGAAGCATGCTCTTCCTATTAGTGATGTTGAATATGATTTGTGTGTTGTCAACCCATTGGGAGTCAATGTTGTTATTGATAAAGCATGCGTGAGTTGCCCAATTTTTATTGCTGCTCATAAGTTGCTCACTTGACTTCATGTCATGTGTATGAAAGACTACGATGTCATTTTGTGAATGGATTTTCTGGCTACATCCCATGCCGTAGTTGACTGCTATGCAAAGAAGGTAGTTTTTAAAATCCCTGGAGCTGCAGAGTTCACCTTTTATGGGAGTGATTCTGTATCACCACCTCATTTTATTTCCTTCCTACAAGCTCAAAAATTACTCTTAGGTGGGTGCTTGGGATTTCTTATAATAGTTATTAATGCCAAATCAGAAGGGACAATATTGGATGCTATTCCCATGGTGAAAGAGTTTTCTAATGTCTTTCCTGAAGACTTTCACGGTCTATCTTCAAACAAGAACTAACCACATCTTTAAGGCCCCATACAGAATGGCACTCGCTGAATTAAAAGAGTTGAAAAAACAACTTCAAAATTTGCTCGAGAAAAGTTTTATTCAGCCAAGTGTTTCTCCGTGGGGTACTCCAATTTCGTTCATGATGAAGAAGGATGGTAGTTTACTATTGTGCATTGACTACCGAGAGTTGAACAAGGTGACAATAAAGAATCAATATCCATTACCTCGGATCGATGATCTTTTTGATCAGTTATAGGGTTTTAGGTGTTTTCAAAAATTGACCTTAAGTCAAGATATTACCAGATGAAGATTAAGATAGGGGATGTATCAAAGTTTGAACTCCAAACACGTTATGGGTATTATGAATTTCTTGTAATGCCTTTCAGGTTGATGAATGCCCCGATTGCTTTCATGGATTTGATAATTAGAACCTTCAAATCTTTCTTGGATATGTTCATGGTGGTGTTTACTGATGATATTTTAATGTATTCTAAGGGTCGAAAAGAGCATGAGGAGCATTTAAGGGTTGTGTAGGAGATTTTGAGGAATGAGAAATTGTTTGCAAAATTCTCCAAATGCGAGTTTTGCTTGGACAGAGTGGTTTTCCTTGGTCTTGTTGGTAACCAAGAATGGGATTTCCATTGATCCTCAAAAAATAGAGGCAATTGTGGAGTGGAAGATGCCAACCAGTGTGCCAGAGGTTCGTAGCTTTTTGAGTTTAGCTGGTTACTACAAACGGTTTGCGGAAGGGTTCTCAGTCGTAGTAGAACTATTAACAAGGCTGACCAGGAAAAAAACAAAATTTCAGTGGTTTGATCAGTATGAACAAAGTTTCCAAGAGTTGAAACACCCTTTGGTATCTCCACCTATTCTCACACTTCCATCTCCTGGTATAGGGTTTACCATTTATAGTGATGCTTGTAAACCTTGTCTTGGGTGTGTATTGATGCATAATAGTCATATGGTAGATTTTGCTTCTAGACAGTTGAAGTCATTTGAGATGATCAAACTACCCTACTCATGACTTAGAGTTAGCCGCAGTGATTTTCGCTCTGAAGATTTGGAGGCATTACTTGTATTGGGAGGCTTGTGAGGTGTTTATAGATCACAAGAGCCTTAAATACATTTTCACTCAGAAGGAGTTGAACATGAGGAAAAAGGAAGGTTAGAGTTATTAAAATTTATGATTTGACTATTAGTTATCATCCTGGAAAGACAAATATGGTAGCTGATGCCCTTAGCAGGAAGTCTTTCAGTAGTGTTACTGCGTTAATCACTTCCTAGAAGCCTATCTTGGAGGATATGAGATGAATGGAGCTACAGGTGGTGTTAAAAAGTACTGGGGTGTCTTTTGCAAATATAGTGGTGAGACCCACTCTATTTGAGAGGATTAAAGCAACACAAGATGCAGATGGTTGTTTGTAGAAGATTCGACAAGAAGTGGAAAGTGGCACTAAGTTCAGTTCAGAGTTTATGAGGATGGCTCAGTAAGATTCAAGGATCTGATTTATGTTCTAAATAATTCAGAGTTGAAAAAGGAAATCATGGTGGAAGCTCACTATACCAGCTACTCAATGCATGACAGATCTACCAAAATGTGCTAGGATTTGAAGAGTATCTTTTGGAGGAATAACATGAAGAGAGATGTCACGCAGTTTATAGCACAGTGCTTGATCTGTCAACAGGTCAAAGTGGAGCATCAAAGACTAGTAGGACTTCTTTGCCCTCTTCCCATTCATGAGTAGAAGTGGGTAAATATTGTTATGGATTTGGTGTCTTGGTTTCCTTAGACCAGTAAAGGTTTTGACAATGTGTGGGTAGTGGTGGATAGGTTGACCAAGTCTGCTCATTTCCTTGCTATTAGGACTGGCATGACTTTAGAGAAGCTAGTTGAGTTGTGCATTGATCAGGTTGTTAGGCTTAATGGTATTCCTGCCACTATTATGTCCAATCAAGATACTCGATTCATGGCACACTTCTGGAGGAGTTTACATAAGGCCTTGGGAACCAAATTGACATTCAACACGGTTTTTTACCCGCTAAATTTGTGAAATTAAGTATATTATTTTTTTATTATAGATAATCATATTACTGTTTATTAGTCAAATTGTATTTATTTAACTATTATTTTCTAAATTAGAATTATCTAAAATTTTAAATATTTATTTAAATTCAGATTATTTAATTTCTGAATTTCAGATATTTTATTTAAATTCAGATTATTTAATTTTTGAATTTCAGATATTTAATTTAATTTTTTATTATTTAATTTCTGAATTATTTATATTCCTCTAAGTTGCTTGAAAATTATATATATATATAGTTATATTTTTAAATTATCTGTTCAAGTTTGGATTGAAATAACTGGCTTATTTTGACATTATAAAAATGGGATAACTTGATTGATAAAAATTTTTCTTGCCAAATTACTTTGTATTTTGCTCAATCTAAACATTGATAGTGTGTTATTTTGTCAACATGAAATATTTTGGCATAGAAATTAGCCCCTAATTAACTATGCACTAATCATGTCACTAGAGGTTAAACAATGACCGTGTCGACATGTATCTCTATTAAGAAACTATAGTTTCACATTGTTCGGTCTATGAAGAATAACAACCTCTAGCAATCTGGCTCGGGTCACTAAGAGCAAACAAATGAATTATAAACCTCTTACTCGGATTACCAAGTTTAAAATAAATGATTTTTGATATTTTGTTTTGACATAAGTGAATTTGAAGATATATATTCTGTATTATCTGACATAGCTTGTATTTTTGTTGATTTATTCTGTTTTGAATTATATTTTGGCAAATATTGTGCTATGTTTTAGTATTTGTACTCAAATTATGAGTTTTTGAGAACTACTATGATCCCAATATTTTTAGTGGTTATTTACTGGGTATTTGAGCTCACAAATGTGTTTTCACCATTTTTCAGATCAGGCATAGGGCCTGTTGGCTGATAGCTTAGTAAGGGTTGTTGAGCGAAGCGCCGTCTAGATTTCTTTCAGTTAATAATGTTCTATGTTCTTGTAGACCAAAACACTAGCATTGTACTTTTATTGTTCTTTGTGAACCTTGTTAGTTGATTTTTATCTTGTGTCCAGACGTTATAGTTTTTCATTGAAATGGTACTTTTGTTAGATGTTTATGCTATTTTGTGACAGGTTTTAAGGCCTTGCATGCTCACTTGGTCTCGGTCTTGTGAGTATGCGGGTGTTTATCGGTGTTCCGGGCTTGGTAGATTAGGTTTTAACTCCAAATTGTGAGTATGCGGCTGTTTGTCGGTGTTTTAACTCCAAATTGTTTCTTTTGGCTCTCTCTCCTATTTATGCATTGCTCACCTCTTGAAAATACAATTTTTAACATACTTAACATCATCTTCCGAATGAATACTCTAATACATGCCGAATAAGTGTTTAAAACAATATAGAATGATGTACAATTATATATCTATCAATTTTTTCCCCTAAGACTGTCAGTTTTTCAACAAGGATATTTCAATCTCTTGGAATAAGATCTAAATTAGCATTATTGTTGTCGAACAATTGGTGTTGGATGTGATAAATCTCCTAAGTATGCATGTTATCAATTTTTTGAACATGATCTAGAATGAGTTATGGCATGTTGCAACCCAACACAGTCAGTATGCATGTTATCAATTTTTTGCTTCAAGTGTCTAATGTTAGAGATGGAAAATTGCATTACCAAAGCCTTAATAAGCAAAGATGACTCCACATTCAGGTTACAGCTACCTGTACCAACTTTAAAGAAGTCCATATTTTTCTTTTTAAGAATTTATAGATTGTCGAAGAAATATTGTTGCTGTTTGAAGGTGGAAACCAGACCCAGCTATTACAATTAGTAGTATCAATGGTACCATATTCAAATATAGGAGAATTAATGCATGATCAAAATACTAAACCCAACTTACTAATGGGCCAACAATTATCAATCACAATGTCTACCGTTCTTAGATTACTAATATCCAAATCCATATTAATGAAAGTAGGCTTAAGAACCAGAGGAATATCAAAACACCATGAATCATCAATAAAAGTAGTATAGTTAGGACTTAAAGATTCAACCCAAATATTTGGAGCAACAGCGGGTGTAATTTTGCAATGAGTCTTGAAAGCCAAGAACATCTAGGAGGTATTTTGGTGTTCCATAATTTGCAGTGTCTATATTTGATTCCCACGATATTAGTAGCATTTAGAAAACTAAGAACATCTTTGGTTTTTAAGACAACTTTTCAAACTTTAAGGTATAATGCCTAAAACACAATTTATCAAGTGTAGCTATGTTCAAACCAACCGAATGCATGCTACTACAATTGTTACCCTTAGACTATAGAGTTATAAAAGAATATGGCAGCTGATAAACAGATAGATAATATGTTGAAATTGATTACATCTAGGTATTAATCAAGACAACCTTACCAGGTGTAGAGTTAGTAGCATTCTTCCAAGAGGGAAGAGTATTAAAAATTTTAGTTACTAATGGATTAAAATGAGACATATTAACTCTTTTGGAGGAAATGAGAATTCCCAAGTAGGGGAATAAAAACTCACCAATTTTAATACCAACAATATTAGAACTAATGGACTTAGCTACTCTCTTATTCAGCCAACTGGAAAATAAAGTTATTGGTTTTGACTTGTTAGGGTTTCTCCTTATGAGTTGAGAATGAATAAAAGGATAGTTTACAATTTCTAGTAGCATTTCTAAAGTCACTAGTGATTAAGATAAGACTGTCAGCATTTATTAAGTGATTAAAGTTCAAAGGAAGTCTAGGATCAAAATCTAGCAATAGATTAGTTCAAAGGGCATAGCTTAAAATTTTTGTAAAATTTTGAGAAACATGCTACAACGAATTTGTCAATAATTGACAGTCGCAATAGTGTCACAATATAACATATATTTGTCACAAATGAAATTTTGTGGCATTTTTTTTTGTCGTCACCACTTTTCAGTGTCTTTTCTCCATCGCTAAAGTGTTAATATGATGATTTACATATTTGTCACACAATGATAACATTTATGTGACAAAATTATAACATGTCAAGTATTTTATAATGATATGTGACATTTATTTTCATCACAAAATATCATAACAATTTGTCATAAAATGCTTGGACTTGTCACTAAATATGAGTTAAAATTTGTGATTTTTTTTTAACGTCACATGATAAGTAACAAAACTAGTTATCACATATGGTAATAAGATAGCATCATCATAAATATTCAATGCTACACTACTACATAAATGCCTACTTGCAGGGGTCATGAACCGCTGCAAAATGCCTTACAACCATTGCATCAGATCTATTGCAGCCGTTTGGCAGCCGCTACATCTGCTTTATCATAATAAGTTATTGAAGCAGTTCTATGCATCCTATTGTAGTGGTTTCACATTTTTGCCTAAATAGTTCCAATTAGCATTGGTTTTTGTAGTGATTTTTAATTTTACAGCGGTTGCTTCATATACTGCAGTAATTTATTTTGCAATGGTCATTTTATATAATGCAGCAGTTTCACAATACCTGCCGCAGCGGTTTTCTAATACCTATTGCATCGGTTTGTAATATCTATTGGAACGGTGTTGTAATTGATCTCTTGAATACCATAGGCTAATACATATCTCTTGCATCAACACTCTTGCATCAGTTTAATAGTGAAGTGTTGATAGCTTCACATTGTCATTGATCTCTTGGATACCATAGCCTAATACATACTCATTAACGTCAAGTGCACATCACTAAACATGATGGATAACAACCTACCATAGATTTTGTATGCTTTTAGTATTACAATACTTCAGATGAAAAAATAAAGGGATTTTAAAACATTCATCCACTCATCTCACCTTAAAAATTAAGAAAAACAAAGATGGTGACAATGATACATAAATTAATACCAAAAATTAAAACATCAATGTCTCCCTGAGATGGAAGCACCAACAAACTTACAAAAACATAAAGAAAAGCTAAAATAAATATGACGAGGATGATGATAGCAGCGATGATTAAGACTAATAAATACAACAAAATGGCAAAGGGTCCCTGCATGGAGCTATATAGGTTAGAACACAAGACCAAGAGGACCCCAGGTGGGGCTCCCATCTTTTTTACTTGTTTTGGTTATCTTACATCTCACATGGAAGCAATAAGAAGATGCAAATATTTGCCCAACAACTACAACAACAAAACAACACCCTCTCAAAAACAGTTTTCATTCCGAAATCCAATCCCAAAGACCATCATTGTCGGTGATCCGACATCCCATTCACAACCCCAGGATCTATCAAGATCCCAATTCAAGAATCACCGGAAAACACAAACATCAATCAAGATCTCAAACAAAACTAAGAATCAAACAGCAAACACCAATGCATTTCTATACTATGACTCAAAATAGATGAAAACATAGAAAAACAAGACGAACATCATAGAGATTATACATAATATGGAAAGCGGTAAGATCAAGTGTCGTAAAACCTAAACCTAAAGAAGACCCCCAACAAGATTGGCGGCAACCAAACCCTAGCGGGAACCAGGGATCTCTCTCACCATCGAGCGATGATGGAGCTAGGCAAGTATCTAGGCAAGGATCAGAGGGAATACATCGGGGGATGGCATGGTAACCAGAGAAGGAGATGCGACAGGGGATGGAGTGTTGTCCATCGGAGGAGATGCGACGGGGGATGGAGTGGAGAAATGGATTTGGTTTTTCTTCCTTTCCTCTTTCTTTAATCTCTCAATAATTTAATGGTTCGGTTATTAATTGGATTTTTATTTAATCATTGAGCACTGACTAAGTTTGGTGTTTTATTTAAGGTGGTTCTTTTCTAGTTTAAAATGACTTTATTTTTTTAATAAAGTAAACCATCATTTACTTTATTTTATTAGAAGTTAGTCAAATTTTTAACATTTCAATACCAATCGATATTGCATGTTACATGCTTATTAGATTCAAAAATATATACTTGACATATGCTAATAAAATGACTTGATCCAACATACTCATTTTAGAGAAAACATATAAACCACTATCTATAGCTCACACTGACCGCCTTATAATTTATAATAGTTTAACAACACATTTCTATAAACATTAAACACTAAAATTACTCAAAGCACATCACAATTGTTACAATTTATTATCATTTATTATAATAAATACTGAAAATTAAATTCACTCGATATAATAATAATAATAATAATAATAATAATAATAATAATAAAATCTGTGTGACGTGGACTTAAGCACGTAATGAGAACCGGGCCGAGATCAGGCATGGACCGCCTCAGTAGAAAATCCATATAAAAAACCATCATCTCAAGACTACACCATACCGCTCAATATCCTGATTAGGACACCACTGAATATCACTTTTTAAGAGGGAAAACTGAGATATTTTTCTATCTATCATGAGGGTTTGGGAAAATAAACATTATATTTCTTAATTAATGCATATTTTAAAATAATAAACTTGTTTAAATATATTCTTCATAAGTATTTATTTCAGAATCAAAGTTTTTTTAATTAAAAAACTCATCACAAATGACATAAGAAGGTGATTAGCATTTTTGTTATTTCAAAAAATAGATAAATAAATACAAAAGAACCACCGCATATCATAATGCACCCGCAGCGGTTATAAAAAACTGTTGCATGTCATAACACATACCGAACCACTACATTACAATGCATACGCAACGTTTATGAACTGCTGTTTTTTTTTAACATTTATAGCGAGTGTATAACCGCTGCATATCTATCCTAATATGTAGCAGTTTTAATAACAGATTGATTCAAATGAATTACTTACTTGAAAAATTGCCTGCAACAATATGAAATTGCTACAAATCCACTGCAATAGATAGCCTATTGTAGCAATTTTATACCCTCTTCAAGGTAACCGCTTAATAAGTGCAGTTATGTACTAGCTACTATATATACTTATATTCAGTGATGAATGGCTATTTTAATGATAATAACAGTTCGTCGCTAAAAAAAATTCATCATTAAATTCATGTATAAATAAATATGACAAAAATATAAATATTTGTAACATGTATAATTTAAAAAAAAACATGTGACAATTAATTAACTATCAAATCATTCATGGTATTCTTATATTGTCACAAACAATTAAGTTTTTATGACAGATTTGTTAGTTGTCACAATTTTCAGTGAATATTTTTAATAAATTATATAAATTATTAAAGAATCAATGTTTTTGAAAAGTCAAGATAATGTTATAAAATTAAGAAAGCAAACAAACACAATACCCAAAGTGGAGAGAAGAGAAAAATAGTCAACTTGTTATTCACTCCATTTATGTATCATATGTGTATATTATACAAGATAACAAAACCTCTATTTATAGGATAAGATTCATACAAAGGTCACATCTATTAAACTTGCTCATAAATATCATGGGAAGATAAAGAGTTTTAGGAGTTCGGGAGATGAAAGGATTAGGAGTTAGGGGGAGATGAAGAGTTATGCATGCATTAATAGCATCCACTTAATTAATGTTTCATAATAGATAAAGAAAATTATAAATTATTACAAAACATTAACCTAATTCAAAACATGAATTCAGTAATAACTCAATAGTAATTCATGAACAATAAAATAAAGTACTACAAATTTTTGCAACATATTAATTGAATGAGAACATGGCTATGTTGGACCCATGATGAATGTTTGACCCTATTTGCTTTAATTTTCCATCTTTCTAATTCAAGTTTAGAGAGTTTGTATTTCGCTACAAAGGTCATAAGGAAAAAATGCAAGAGAGTTTGATTGCTGATCTCTTACCCTTCATGTTCTTATTGAACTAGTTGCATTGTCCTCATTGATGGAGGGAAAAGCCTACTCCCAAGGCCTAACTTATTTGACCATATGTCTTCTTAGCAAACTTTCTTTTTTGACCCTATATGAGAGATGTAGTTAAGAATATGGCCATGGAGTAAAGCAAACTATGACCATAGTATCAATTCTTTACTTTTGTCCAACACATTTTAGATTGGAGGAGAAGAAGATAAAATTTAGATTAATTTTTCCCTAACTGACAAAAAAATATGTTTGGGCACAACCTAATAGATTAAATAAACTAACCATACTAAAAAGTAAAGAACATGGATGGATAAACACATAAGAAAGTTTTAAAATTACCACTGAGAATTCCTACAGCCTAGATTCAATAAACTTAATTTAATTATCAACCCATTTACTACATTCCTCAAATGGCCAATGATAGATTTGAAACTAAAAGAGAACTCACATTAATTCCACATCATTACAATATCAATCTAAGAAATCCATACTTGTTGGACATCTTAATTATTGACAACACATTAGAGGACAAAAACATCACATCAGCTAATAATAATAAAATCCAATAATATGAAACTTATTTAGGAAAAAAGTAAAACAAGACATAAACATTAAATAAACAAAAAAAGATGCCTTAAGCGGAAAACACCATGTAGGCAGTATCCATTCAAAAACTCAAATCCAAAATTCTGAGCAGAAAAAGTAAATAATAATTATTTAGATGAACATGAACTACAATAAACAAGAAACAGAAAACCACAACAAAAGAAATAAAAGACTTGGGTCTACTTTTGTAAAAGCCATCTTGCGCGGTAGGAGTAGATTGGTTTTCATCATGGTATAGCCATACTCCATCAAACAACCATGCTTTTAACACTACTAAGCAAAACTTATATAAGAAAATGCGTCTTATCCCCCAATAAATCATAAAAAAAATTCTAGTAAAATCCCCAATCTACCAACCATGAGGAAAACAATATCTAAAGGCTAAATCCCATCACAACAAATCCCCCAAATCAAACAAACCAATGAACGCCCAAAACCTAATATAAAAAGTTCTCAAATTTCACCTACAACAAAAAAAAAAACCTAATTTCCTCCAAATCCACATCAAAACATCAATACACAGGTAATCTCGGGGGGAAAAAAGACCCTAATTCCAAGTAAAAAAAACCAATGCCCCCAAATTCCGCAACAAGTTATCCCCAAATCTTCAATAAAACAAAAGAAATCACACCTAACTGTCATTGAGATAAAAAATAAATAAATATTTATAGATATGGAGAAGTATAAAAGTGTGAACAGGTCTTCAATCATAAACGTCAGATTTGCCTTAAGATTTAAAACATGAATCTTGGTGTTTGATCAACATTGTATTAATTTCCAATTAAATAGCTAGTAGAGAGGTTGACCCGTCTAATGCTTCTCAAAGCACTGATCCATCCAGTAAATTCCCCCTTCATTAAGAATGCAAAGCTAGTAAAGGAGGGACATAATTTAACTTGAAAGTATCCAGACTGGAGGAAAATTCATTTTTAATAAGGTGATAAGAATTGCATTCCATTCCAAGGTCTCATAATCCTTTTCAATATTGTCTTGATCAATGTTCTTGGGGGGAGGTCCAAATCCTATTCTAGAGAGTGAGACATCTCTTGAATAGCAAGAATATTGTCCAAAGAGAATCTACCTAAGATAAAACTACAGTACTCCAAGCCAATGAGATTAGTATTCCTGATTTTATTAGTTAGGATTTTAGAAATAATTTTATAATACACAATGCATAAGGAGATGAGTGATGTGGGACTTAAGCGAATGTGTCAATCACGTAATAAAGTGTGCGTAAATGCAGAGTGTTCGTCCACAGGGAAGAAAGTGAATACTAGTAATGGCTCTAAACCTGAAAAATAGCCTAAATGATTGAATGATGTGTGTGTGAACAAGAGTAAACAAGAATAAGAAATACGGGAAATAATATTAAAAAAGTCAAGAGAGAAAGCGATGTCCGGGCATAGTATCTATCTAGAGTTATGGAGTACATGACAAAGGTTGTCTAGGTATGAAATCATATTTGAACCAAGAGTTTTTCAAAATTATACTAAACCCTAATTTCCCAGGCGAAGAGTAACTGAAAAGGTGTAGAGCCAATACAGACATCCACACAATTGCATTAACACTCTATGAAACCTCATTCTGAGCTAATGACAATATCTTAAGTAGATAATCTCCCCCAAAGAAAGAGAGATTACCCATAATCCGAATACAGGCAGAAATGTGATTTCTCCTAAAATCCACTCCACATGATTACATAGAGCACAGAGATTACAAATAACTTACTCGGGAGAATTAAGGGAGACAGAGTCTCCAAAGTACCCTATATCCTAGCTGACTCACAATTCACTCTAATCACGGCATGTATATCCTAGGTGGGTACTTCTAATCATCAGATAGCACATCAAATATGAAAGCTAGGGCTTTCGCCTTGTTAGCAACCAAGCATTCAAACAAGCAATGAGATTTAAAAAGATATGATTGCAATTAAAAAAACAATTTAAAGCATTAAAGATCCAACAACTAATGTCAAAGAAGTAAACCCTAGAGTTCAACTACACCCAAACATCTACAAATTAGCCCTCCATTAATGGAGAGCAAACATCTAAGATACAAATAATAGAAGAAAACATGAAATCCATGAAAACCGCCATTTCAATTTTGCCGAAGAAACCCTTGAGAAGCTTCCACACACGCCGCTAAGATGAGCTTGACGGCCACAATCTTCAATCCCATTGAATGTTGAGCTAAACCCCCTTGAAATTGCTCCTTATGTGCTGGAGATTCGCCCCTTATCTTCTCTAACTTCACCTCCAAGAATCGCCCAAAAGAAAAGAATTAGATGCCCTAAAAGCCCTCATTAGGCCTATTTATATTGACTTCTTACGGACTGCTTATGGGAGTAAGGATGTGGCTATAAGGGAGTTAGAGAAGATAGTCACGAGTTTTACGAGACCACTTATGGCAGTAAGTCATGTCCGTAAGGACTTCTGATTGTGTTACGGTCTGACTTACGGTCGTAAGCGCTGGACCATAAACTTCACTATGTTGCTCCTTATAACTGCCCTTACGGGCGTATGCTGTGGTCATAAGCTCTTCTGTATGGTCCTTACGGGCATAAGCCTTAATCGTAAGGTCCTCTAAATTAGCTCTGGATCCCTCTTACAGGCATAAAGATGCGCGCAAGGCTCTCTAGAATCTACTTACGGTTGTAAGGTTGGTCGTAAGCTACCCGTAAGCCACCCAATTTACCTTCTCCTTGTTCTAATGATGCTGAGAGAGCTTCAACTTCATCGTTATAGGTCTGAAATGCTTCCTTTCTCTCTCTCTCTCTCTCTCTCTCTCTCTCTCTCTCGCTCTCTTGAAGCCCTACCCCAAGGCTGTTAATGCGAAACACACTATATTTAGCATCGAATTCCACAATATGGTTCTAATACATGCCGATTAAGTGTTCAAAATGATATGAAATACATGGACATTGTATACTCATCAATGAGCATATAATCAAAAACCAACTTAGGATTACTAATTTTAGGGATCAAGGTCACTTAAGTATGCCCCCAAAATATAGGAATAGATGGGGTTCCACAAATATTCAATAGCTTTGAAAAGATGGGAACCAACATTATTCCAAAAAAAAAAATAAATAGAATTCAATGTTAAATCCATCAAGACCAAGGCTTTTGCTAAAAGTCATAGAGCACATAATCCTATAGACCTCAGCTTTAGATATAGCCAGGGTAAGGCACATACTATCCTTATTGGATAAGACTTTTAAATCAATAAGAAGGGCACTAGGAATATCTGAATAAAATATTGTATTGGATGAAGTCTACGACTTTGAGTAAAACAAAATAAAAGACACCTCAATCCCCTTCCTGGTGGTATGAAAAAATGCCATTGCAATCAAAGATGTGGAGACACAATTGTTGTTCTTACTAATGCAAGTGCTTTTATGAGACAAACTTAGAATTTAACTCACCGTTCGGCACCCACATCATTCTAGATTGAGAAACAACATTTAAAAGAATTCTATCTTGGAAGGCCATTATATTTATTATGAAAAGCTCTAAGACTACGTGAGACCCCCAAATTGATAAGCAACATTTAACTATGAAGCTTTAATAGACCTAATTTCCATCTCAATAGAATTAATATCACTATTTAAGGATCTAAGACAATTAATCCTCTGATTTATAAGCTCGGACCTAGTATGGGAAATCATATAAGAGAAAATAGGATTAGAATTAGGACTAAAGTTCTAAGAATTATAGACTACTTTATGACAACCTAGATAATCATAGCAATAAATATTGAATATAAAACTTTTACTCTTAGAAGTAGCTTTATGAAATTCTACAAGTACTGAAGGAAAATGATGTAAAGAAATCCTTGGAAGATGAATAGTGATATGAGAACTATACTTCCAATGGTAATTTGTTAACCAACTACCCAACCCAACCCATCAACAACCAAAACCTACTTGACCATTACACCATATAAAAATAGAGCCAACGTACCTAATAACAAGTAATGCATTGCTAGCAATAAAATCATTGAAATAACTAGATTTAAGAGAGTAATAAGAGAAAAGACTCCTTTAGTACTCAGAGGGAGAAACAATAGAAATGGAATACCCAATAAGCAACCATGGTTTATCCAGATTAGACATATATTCCGGATAATTGAAACTCATGCTTTTACTAGCAATGAGAGTGCACCCAATATAAATCACTGGTAACACGTAGTAGTCATTAGGTTTAGAGGAAAATATCAGGTGAATACAAGCCTTTTGAAATTACAAGAGGCTTGACTAATCTAACTAATCACCTCCAAAGAAAAAAAAATCCCACCAGTTAAATTAATTACTTAAATGGAAACTTAATCCTAAGACCCTCTGAATTCCTTGTGGAACCTAAAAATGTCTTGGTTCATCTGCCTTAGGTTCCACCAAACATACCACAAAGGGTTTATGGTCTTTAGCGAGTTCAAAAATCTAATTAATTACATTTGTATTAGAAACTCCCCTACAATTCCAACAAATTAGATTAGTTGAGGTCATAGTGAAATAGAATAACATAAGAATATGTAAATAAAATTTAAATTAGATAGAAGACATTTAAGATTAAAAACAACCAAGAATCAATTCAAGCACATTTCCTATTCAATCTCCCTTTCTTACAGGAAGATATGGCTTAACTCTAATTTTAGTGAGCCTGAGCTTCTCGTTTAAGAATGCTTTGGAACTAATCCAATATCATTACATCTCCAATTTCATCCTCTTCTATTCTTCGATCTCACCATCTTCAATCTTCCTCATGATAGAGTCATGCATTATATAATCATTTACTATCAAGATAAAACTACAATTTTAACAAAACATTAGAAACTCACTCCACCATCAAGGAGTGGAGGATGATTTTATCAAGTGGAAGGTACTACAAATTTACCATTTTAGAGGAACATAGTAATAGAGGACCATCTTGATGCATAGGAGAAGAAAATCCATAAGTCTTTACACCCCTGTTGGCATGTTGGCATAAGAAGCACGTTATTTGATCAATTGAATCATGATCAATAGTTATATTAGGTTGCTTGGATAGCAAGCTAACACCCATACTATTAGATTCAAATAGTGCCCCTAGCTCAGGATCCCATATTGGCGGCTCCGTATTATACAAAATCCCAAGGCCATCATCACTTGGGTGATGAGTTAAAGGAAATTGCTCCTTCTACCATGTCCTCTAGCACCAGCATGTAGAACACGAATCATCGCCCCATGCAACATATTCAAATTCTTCACAAAATGCCAACTATGTTACATTAAGATTTATTGCTGGTTTTGGGTACTGAAGCTTGATTGGCTCCCATCCCCTACCATGGCCACAGTTCTAGTGTTTAATGAGAAATCAAGGCCCAACACTGACCTGTTCAATCTCCAGTTTATTTTGTGGGGCTAGACAACCAAGATTTGAAGTCATATGCAATGCAGCAACATCAAAATCCGAATCAGTGTATTCCTCCACTACACATTGAACCACAATTATGGCGTGCCCACGCAAAGACCACACAATTGGTGAAGCACCTAGCTGATGAATACATACCCTTAATGGAAGCAGAAGGTTGGAAGATGTTCATAGCGAACCATAACAAAAACATTCATCTCATCATCATCCACCTAAACTCCATGTTTAAGAGGTTAAGAAAGGTCTAATTCTACACACACACACACACACACACAAGCATATTTAGCTTTGCTGAGTGATGATGAGATCATTGATTTTTAAGAGCTTGCCAAATTAAGTTGTAATCATTTCAAAGATGTCTCTATCCCACAGTTTCACAGGCAAATGTTGCAGCATTTAGACACTTGCTATTAACAAATAGCAAACATCATTTAGAAGTTTGCTAGCCATGATGCCAATTGCAGAACCATGCCATTCATTGCCCAACTTCTCTCTAAGATTTGCTTGTATTATATCTTTTTGATGATTTATTACCCATTAGAGAGATTAGCTATAGGAAAATCACCAAAATCTCTCCATTTTTCCTCAAGGCAACCTTGACTTGCTCCAAAAGTATGGCTTTGCTAAGGAATTTGGTATATAGTATATGCTAGAATCTTTAGTTGGCTCTAGTACAGGACTCAACATCCACTCTTACAATATCGGTGACAAAAGCTTTGAGTTTGTCTAATGCCACTCGCTTAACCAGGGGAGTTCAAAGGTTTGTTCAATGCCTTCATAATTGTAGCCAAGGAGATCTCATCAATTAACTTCCTAGATTTATTCTTAAAATTGATTCCAAGGGGACAAAAAGATGTTCTGAGAGTCCCTTTGCTTACCATTTAAGAAGAGCTCATCTGCCTTCTATTGTGTGATTTAGTTGGAACTTATAGCTAGCTTTGTTTAAAGTGCTTAAGTTTTGAGAAGGAGATATTTGGCTAGTATTGACTATGAATTGAACTGAAGTGATTTTGAACTGAGTTTATTTGGATAATACTAAATATGAATTGAATTCAATTGACTTAGATTCAGATTTTGTTGAACACTTAATATAGATTTAGATTTAAATTTGGTATTGCCTTTGGGTTGAATTCAATCATGAATGTAGATTTAGTTTTAGGATTGGTTAACTATAATTACATTGTTTCAGTTTAATCAAACTCATACCAATTATATATATTATATAAATTAAAAAATAGAAAAAGAATAATTTATCTTAAGTGTTTTGAGAAATTAAAACAATAAATTATAAAAACCCTAGAAGCCAAAAACGCACTTTACATTCAAAACATTAATCAAGAAAAAAATCAATAATAAAAAATAATTTACATTAATTTGAATAAAAATAATAAAAAAAAATTAGCTTAACCTCACCTTAGCATAACTTGAGTTTATGGCATATTTTTTTTTAAAATGGAGCACAGGTTGGCTACATTATATATTAATCATGTTTAAACTTCTAACACTTATGAGATCACCAAGAAAACAAAGACCAAGCTTTTTTTTTTTTTTTTAACAAAATGAATATGACACTATTTATACTATTCATCATCATTGTCCATGAAGAAGGATCCAACTTCGCAACTTCCCACATGAGACTCCCGCATCTTACAGTTAGCTATACCAATATTGATAAAATCAATTTTTTTTTAAATGCACTTGAATACAATCTCATTAATTACTATTAATTATATAGGCTTTTTCTTATGGACACTATGGTATATTACATTTAAACATTAGATATTTCTCACCTATCACTAAGGTAATATTGCAATAGTATAGATTCTCGCCTAACATATGACATATTCACTGGTTTGACACAATAAGTCTATGTAGGTATACATTACTCCTGTTTTAACTGATGTGCAATAGTTGTTATGCAACTCATTTAACCCCAAAAAAACTGAATTTAATAATGCTTGTAATTATGAATCATCTGATTCATACTATAGTTCCTTTTGCAGCATTCCAATATGATCTGTTTTGTAACAAATCAAACATAATGCATTTCCCTGCCGCATGTGCCAACACAATGTACATAGAACAATCAGAACAAAAATGAGGGGAATATAATAGTAAATGAAGAGAGAGAGAGAGAGAGAGAGAGAGAGAGCACATCGTTGAAGCTTTTTAACAGAGTAAACTCCAGTGGCTTTTAAGCCAGAACAATTATTATTGCTCAAATCTTACACCGGTCCTGAAGAACACCAATCATAAACACAATGTAACAATGGACCATCATACTAAACAGCATGCTTAAATCAGGAGTAGTGCTAGAGATCACAACTCGATGTGCAACCACGATCACAGAATCAACAAAAGATTTCAATACTTCATTTATTTGGGATAACCCGAAGAGGGATAGCCAGGCGGCGGGTAAGAACCCGCAGGCGGATAAGCAGGCTGCCCATACGACTGTTGGGTATAACCATACGCTGGTTGAGACCCATAACCCACAGACGGTGGGACAGGCTGATCTAAGCGCGACATTTGCTGAACCGGAGGCACTGCCATTACTGGTTGTGGTCCAAACTTCCCGTCCCTCTTGTCCATTTCAATCTTATGCTGTGTCTGATCTCAACCAGGCAACAGTAATTATAAGATGATTTTATTGAACAAATTGGTGAATTAATTGGGTTAAGTTGAACTTGTTTCAGCGTACCTGCATGCATGCACAAACCCTGCAAAATAGATGGGATTGCTGTTAGGTGATATGGAGCAGAAGTTGTTGGATGAGAGCAGTGGAAGAAGAATCTTACGTCCAGTAAACAAAATCCGACAAACAGTTGAGTATCTGGGATGCTTCCTGAAGTTCTTCACTTCCAACAATGCACGCAACAATGGAAAAAATGCACGCTAGTTGTTGTAGGCAGAACATAAATCCCTGCATTTAAAGCAGAACTTATAACAATTGTTTTCAAGTTTGGATGGTAACAGAGGCGAATTTGAGAGAGATAGAGAAAGCGGGTACGATAATGCAGTTATCGCATTGAGTTGTCTGAATATTGAATTCATCTTGAAGCAAGAAGCGGGTTGAGGCCACTGAATTACCAAAGCAGAGGAAAACCTGAAAAGAATGTCAATTGAAAAAGGTTTGTATTTATATCCACAGAGAAGATGCTGTAAGCTTACAACCACCAAATAGTGTCAATTATATTTTGAAAAATTTGAAGGCATGACAAGGCCTAAATGTATATAAAATATATGATCTTGCTTTGTACAGAACCAAAGATATTTATAAGTAGACGCTGTTTAGGAATACACACATGATCTCTCAATAGCAAAGGCTATAACACAAAACTGATTAAAATGCCCAAATAAAATTGGTCACACAGCGAAGTTAAATTTTGTAGCAGAGCAAAATAAAGACCAAAAGTAAAGGGAAGAAAAACCAAAAAGATATCTGATTTATCAGAACAATAGCAGCAATGGAGAACATACCATTTTTGCAGAAAGACAAATTTTGAGTTCACATGTACATACATGTATCTTTTTAATGGAGAAGAAATCTTAAATTAAACATTCTGCAACTTATTATTTCTTTATATATTTTTGAAGAAATAGGGTTAATATACTTAAAGACATGACAAACATACCAGTTAAAATGCTCAGTTGTTCTTACTTGGCTAAAACAATAGAAAACTGAATAGAAACATATCTCAACATGTATGCCCCTTATAAAGTGCATTAAACTATACATGCTTCCAATATATCAAAACATGTTAAAACCCACTTTTGTGCCCCTTTCCAAATCAGACAATCTAATGGCCATCTGAATCTAACAACAGTAATCCAGTAATAGTTTTTCATAACCTTATTTCATCCCAAATCAGCAACAACCAAAACATATTTGAACTGTGGATTAATTCATAATGCATCTCCTAAATATTATATCAAGAATTTTATTGTTGACAGACATATCATCCATAATGATGGAGGACAAACCATTCCAAAATATATCTTATGTTGAGGAATTTGTCAATAGTAAATACCTCTGTGCAGAGGCAAAATTCTGGGCAACGACTCTCACCACACTTGCCACTGCATGGCAGATACCCAGCACAACAGACATACCTATGACAGAAAGAAAACTTGAAATAAGTATGCAAAAGAGTAACGGCATCTGTATAAGCTAGGAATCCATAATTGATATTACCTTGACATGTCATTATACAAAGCTCGTTTCCGAAGCATGTACGAAACACATGGTCCACTGTGAGGAAACATATTCATCAGATAAAAACAAATTTGTAATTTCCTGTTTGCTTAAACAGAAACATGTTGTTTCTGTTTACTTAAATAGAAGCATGCTGTCCAACGAAGATGGCAAAGAAATTGAATATTGGCACATTAGCAAATACAAAGATCATGAGAAAAATGATGCTCAGGTAAAAGTTCAGGAAAGAACATAGTGATTTTGGCAACTGTTCTGATGTATATTAACGCTATACATGAATCCAAAGATTCCAAACAAAATAAGAAAGTTAGATGCAATCACAATATTAGAAGAGCAGAGGGCATGCGGCAATCCATTTTGATAGTTCTAGCAGTGGACTATACCTCCTACAGCAGTATTTTCCGTACAACTTATGAAATATGACTTTAGCAGGTACTGGGTATAACAAACATATGGCACATACATCATGGTTATTATTACCCAATAAAGAGGTCATGAACCTATTTACCTTGTTTACTTGATAATAAGAATCATCTCTTAGAAACTCAAAGCCATGTTCTGGTTAAAAAAAAAAGGCAGCATTCCGGTACTCAAAAATCAATCAAATCTACACAAAGAAAAAAATAGACAAGTTTACACTAATTAAGGATTGAATAAGCTTAACTGCATTTTCAGTCGTGTACTTTGCCTTAATATTCATTTTTGTCCTTGTCCTCTGTTTTTTTATGAGAAATGTGGACAACCGACAACCAACAAGATCGAATCCTCAAAAGTCCTTATAAGATAGTTCATGTATTTTGCATTTTTGTTCATTTTGGCTCTTGCACTTCAAAATGGTCACCACTTCATATGACCCCAAATAACTATTTTATCCACTTCCCCAGTCGAAATATTTTTTTTTAGTTTTTAAAACAAATATCAGATCAGCTTGGTAGTCTATACCAATATCCATTTTCACCCTAAATTCCTCACGGTTAGGGAAAAATAGGTAAAATAATGTAATTTTGGATCATATGTTAAGTGGCAGCCGTATTGAATATTTTGAAAGCACAAAATCAAAAAATAAATAAGAAGGCAAAGTACAAATAACATTTTGAAAATTCAAGGACCACCAGTAAACTACATGGATGACAACTGCCCTTAAGCCTTACTTTGTTGAAAACCAATGCAAACAAGGCCCAATTAAGCTGTCAATATGACATGTTGACGGTTCTCTAACATGGGATATCTCCTAATGTCAGAAACAAGAGGCAAGAGCTTCCAATACATGCTCAGCTATGCATTCATATTAAGACTAATGAATGCAATAAAATCCACCAAAATACCTAGAACCTAGACCACAACTAGCAACTAACAGTATTCACTTCCATCACCTAGTTTAAGATCAAGATTGAAATATAGATATTTACAGGGCATCCCCAAACAGAAATCAACAAGTCATAGAAGTGCGACTTCTAGCAATTCATGACACAATTCTTTCATCTTGTGAACATTGCGTCCTAACAGTTCAGATTGAAAAGGAAAAGCTCTCGTAAGACAAAGCTTACGCATGTTTGCTGCTATTAGATTACTTGGCCACATAGGGAACCCAATGTACTAGCAGCATCCAGAACCCAAGTGTTACTCTTTGTAGACATACTTCATACAGAAATCAGTAGAAGTTTAATAGTTTGGAATGATTCACATATCAATAATTACTTATATATCACTTTCTATTTAGTATTACACATTTATGTGCCAACTACCAACAAATTAAAGCATGTTATGTTTTCTTTCTGCACCTCTAAATTCTAGATGACCACATTTTCTATGTGACAATCAATTCAAACCATTTGGTCTTCCTTTTCCACACCAAACTAGTGACCATATATCAATTGAGCGTCAGAATGCAACTCGATAAAAATATATAATGTTTGCACATTCCACAAGTTCAAATAATTGCTTAATGGCCTAATAACATCAAAACCAACCATTCTCAGGAGATCTACCATCTATAATCCATAAATTCAATAACGTACAGAAACCAAATCAAACTATTTCACCATATCCCACAAAGTCAAAAGTTATCTTTATGAATCACAAGTTTTCCATCTAATACAATTAATATTATGTCCTGGCATCCAACCTAAACCATAATTCCTTTCCTCTTCCTCCTGGATTTTAATTCCAATTGCTAAGAGTCTCCTAAAAATCATTCACCATACTAATTTATCTTTAAAATTAAATCAACAGATAAACATTCACGCATCTAAATTAACAAGATAAAGCAACCACCACAATGAAAAACAAAGTGAGAACACTAACCACCAAAGCGAGAGACAGCAATCTGCAGAGAAAAAGAAGAAACCAAATCAGAGATCTAAAACAGAAGAAGAAAAAGAATAAACCCAACAAATTGAAGATAGAAAAGGATTTACAAGGGAAATCAGCCTGGATTGTGTTCATGAGAGGGGTGTGCCAGACATTCCGGTAGCTCTGCCGGAGCTGCATCTTTTCCAGAGACTCCTGGGACGCCGCCATGGCTACCCAAGCTTCAGCAAGCGAGACGACGAAGAGAAGGGATCAAAGGATGAGAAAAGCTCCTATCTTTGCCTTCTAGATCTCAAGTTATATGCCAGCGAGGAGACTTCCAATGAACGGAACGCGTCTTTTTCCACTCTCCAGAATGGTTGACCTCACGACTTACGACGACAGTCAACTAATTAATTTTTTATTTGATTATGAATTTCACGAAAAATTTCCTTGCAATAAATTTTAAAAGAATTAAATTGATAATTAAAATAAATAATTTATAATTAGAAATTTATTTTGTAGAATCTTCTATCAGGGAGATAAAAATTATCTTGAATTGAATCTAAGCATAATATGTGAATTTTTTTAAAAAAAAATATTATTTAAAATATAAAGATAATTCTAAAAATAATGATAATAGAATTATTTACTGAACTTAGTTTAATTTGGATTAAGATTACAGTGATTATGAGTAAATTTCCTCATTTCATATGAGTTTTAGCTCACCTTCAATATCTAGGAAAGGCATGGTTCAATTAATTGAACTGGAAATTTTTTTGGATTGAATTGAAACAATTAAGTTTTGAAAAATCCAAACCAATCCAATTGGTTACCAGTTGAGTTAGTGAAATTGATTCAAACTGAATGAATGTGTTAGTATGGTTTAATCAATTTAATTGATTTTGATTTGGGCACTGTTGAATTGAACCGAAGTGATTTTAGTTCGGATTGGATAATTTTGAATATGAATTCAATTCAATTGATCTATATTCGGGCTTATAGTAGATCATTAAATGTAGATTTTACTTTTAATTGGGTTTGCATTTGGGTTGAGCTCAACCATGAAAGTAAATTTAGTTTTGGGGATTGTTGACTATAATTAAATTGCTCTCGTTTAATCAAGCCCAAATCAATGTAATGTATATATATAAATCAAATCCAAATCAATGTAATATATACATATATTAAAATCAACTCGAGACTTCAATAAAGTTATTTACAATATGTTAGAAGTTTAAAACTAAAAGTTTAAAAAATTAAGAAAATTTAATTCTAAGCTCCTGCAATCTTTTTTTCATTCAATTATTTTTAAATTCTCTTTAGTAACAAATTTTTATGGAGTTTCAAAAACACCCATGAAGGATGGAAAGCAAAGCTTTTACCTAACTTTTTTTTTTTTTATTATTGGTGTAGGGGGATACTTTGGAATGAAAATGTTGGAGAAAGTGGCACTTTCTTAAAATAGTTGAAAATTATATCACTTCAGAGAATTTGAATGTTAATAGTTTATAGGAAGTGCAAAAAAAAAAAAAGAAAAGGGGGGAGATGGGCTCATATGAAATTTCACTTAGTTCAATGAAAAATACTGAAGTGAGTTTTGCTCAAAATCAAAGTGTTGAAGATAGAAAAAATCAGCCCATTACTAGCTCCCCCAACAAAAAAATGAATGCGCCCCTTAACATTTGTGTCACCTTTCTTGTGTGAGGTGCAACCATGTCTTATTCTTCTTCATTGAAATACTACATTTAAGTGAAAAACCGTCTCATGGTTTCTTCTTCTTCTTCTTTGACACATTATATCTAAGTGAGGTATAACCATCTCACTTGTGTAAGCACCATTTCTTTTTTAAGTTGGAGAGTACTTATGGTTCTCTAGATGATATATAAGCCAATGTTGCATCCTCGCAAGTAGGCAGCACATCCTCCGGTCACTTGGGGCAAGTGAAGCATCTTTTGAGAAAGGAGTGTTAGAAATATTTTCAAAATATGTGAGATTAATGTCACATAAAATTTGGATTTAATTCAAATTTTATTTATTAATGATTAAAATAGTTAGTTATCAATATTTAAAGATACATATCTGATTTGAAAAGATGGTTATCAATTTAAAAAGACATATGTTAGCAATCTGAACAGATGCATCTGTTTCCGTTTCTCGTTTGAGTCCGTTATTTCTTTAAAAGATGCGTCATTTGATAAGAGGTGTCTCCATGTTTATAAATTCTTCTTATCTCTTAGATTTAAAAATAAGAAAAACTCTCACCTTCTCTCAAAGAATTCTAACAACTTGCTGCTCTCTATTGTGATAATTCAAGAGATTGAGTTTATGTGTGCAACATATTCGATTGGAGCTTCGTTGTATCCTAAAAACTATTTCTACTTTCCCGATTGCATACTAGATCTGGTGGAGGTGAATTAAGTCTAAAGAAGAGTGGCAATTCGTAGCCTTTTCAAATTCTTCTTCCTCTGTTTGATCTAACAAGGAGGACCATGGACATTTGTTGCTCATATTCTTGGTGTGCTTGCCAACGGGTGTGTGGTGAATGTGTTAGATGGTGAGTCTTCTCTTACGTCAAGCTTCTTCTTAGACTCTATTCACTGGCTCCAACTTATGCTATTATTAGTTTTATGGGTGACATACTATAGTCACTAGTGTGCCATATCAGCATATGGTAGGTAGAGTTGCTTGTTATTTGAAATCTGCTCCACGAACTCATTACAAATATGAAACAATCAACATTGTTCAATATTGTTCACTCCTACTAAAATCAATTACACACATACGTTAGTGGGTAACCATCAATTTTATATACATTAAGTTTTGTGGAGAAGCAATAACCGAACCACATTCTCTTTAGAAAAAACAAGCTTGGGTTAGTTCAAGGCAAACAAAAATATAAATGGTGAGTGCATAGTATGATGGTATCGACTTTAGAATGATATGTCAAGCTTGCGACTAAGGAATAATGGAAGTACTCTTTCTTGTCCTTATATAGCATGATGAGATGGTAGTGATGATTTAGAATAACTGGTATAAGGACCATCTCTACTGAATGGTATACATTGAGTGCATCTTGTTACCATCTTGTTTATAAGGTCAATAGTGTGCTTATGTTTGAATAAGGCGAGTGTTAGTTGCCTAGTGATGCCGCCACGTCTTTTATACTAGGAGGGTAATTTTTTAAGGCACCTAGCAATAATAGGACAAACACAACAAGAACATCTTCTGTAATCATTTTTTTACAGATGGTTAGTAGTTGGTGTAACCCCATTTGTTACTATGTACAATTATCCTAAGTTGATGCAAAAAGGGTCTCAAATAAGTTATTAACTTATTCAGCCTAATATTCCTGGATGCCTTAAAGAAATCACTCTCTTTATAAGAAGTGTGGCACCAAAAGAAACTAACACCTTAGAAAAATTATCAATGATTCTACTAAGTACTCCGTCCGGTCATTTTTACTTGTCCATTTTATCTAAATGATGTGGATTAAAAAAGTTAGTTAAAATTAGTTAATAATCTAAAATTTATTAAAATTACGTTAACTTTTCAAAATTACTATTATATAAAATATGCTTCAAAAAAAATGTAGTTGAATATAATTTATTGGAAGTTGTAGAAATATATATAATATGATGGGTAAATTTAAAAAAAAACAATATTTAATGATTTACAAAATTCTAAATGAACAAATAACAAGGACAAAAAAAAATCTTTAAAATGTGACAAGTAAAAAGACCGAAGTGAGTATTATATAGCAATGTGAAGGTTGCTTCTTAATTGATTAAGGCATAGACGCATGTGATTAAGGCATAGGCACATGTGAATGAATGAAAAGAACGGTCCATTTATTTGGCAAGTTTTTTTTACAATTCTAATGAGTATGCCAAAGTCATTAAAGGGACCCTATATATCTTTTCATGTTCTTAGATGAGTATGTTATATATAGCTAATATGTTGTGTGTGTGTGTGTGTGTGTGTGTGTGTGTGTGTGTGTGTGTGTGTGTGTGTGTGTAATAGAAGTGGGTTTAAAAAACAGAAAACACATAGTCAAAGCAACAACCAATTGAAAAAGTGGTGTCCCTTAATAGTATTTAATAACAATTTTAATAATAAATTGTGAAAGCAAATATATTTTTCAAAGGATAGAGAGAAAGAGAGCAATTATTTTAGAATATATGAGCAATATATGAAAAAGTTGTCACGAGTCATATGCTAAGAACAACAAAGATATATAGAGAGAGTAAGTAACTAATTAGTTAATGCATTCGTCCAGAACACCAGAACCTTTACAAAGAATGTGTCATGACCATTAGGGGATGAAATTAACATTATATATAGACAAGCATTTACATCAAACATGCATCTAAGAAAAAGAAAGACTCTCAAAGATTTATTCAAACAAATTAACACCTATTTATAATAAAGTAAACCGTGGTAAAATAGATTAAGTATCAAATAGAGCATGTACTTACCAACATGAAATGGACTGGTCTCTTACTCAATCCAATTTCTTATTCAATGACCTATAAAAGGCATTCATTTTGGAGGAAATGAGAGAAGTGGTCTAATTTCCTCCATTTTTTATGTTTCTTTTATCTTGAAGTAGGTTTAGACCTACTTTAGTCATTTTTTAGGGAAATGGGGGAAAGGTGAGTTACTCTATTAAAACTCACTTTCCTCCACTGCCAAAGCCATTTTTGAACTCATAAAACTCTATCTAACTCCTGAACTCTTCAACCCCATTCTCATTTTTAACAAATAAATACTAGAAGTACTGTAAGTAATATCACTTCTTCATATTTCAAGAAAGTGGCATTTTCTCTATTTCCCAACTTTAGACCACTTTTTCCGAAATGAATGCCCCTAACATGCGCAAATAGGATCTGTTTCGGAAGATTGATGTGACTTCCGTTGCTCATTACTTTCTTAAATTCTCAATCTTCTTCTTCCCCATATTAGTAGAAGCACTGGCGAAAGTTGGAAAAAGAAAATTAAGGGGGTGCTAAATTCAAATTTAAACCAATTATAAATTTAAAACAATTATATTAATTCAAATTTGAGATTATAATAATAATCTATATTAAATATACGTGCATTTAAAAATTTTGAGTTAAGTGTAAAAAATCTATCATATCTACATAATTAACAATTAACTCAACTAACATGTAACAAAAAATGCAATAAAAAAATAACTTAATGCAAATTCATAATCTAATGCAATTAGTAATCCAATGAATAATCAAAATTTTGACAACAATTAATCAAACAAATATTTAACAATTTTTTACAATAATTTGTACGATAAATTCTTCATAACAAATAACAAAACAAATATTTAACAAATATCAAAAACTTTTTCATACAAAAATAATCAAAACAAATTAAATTAGATATATATAAAAAAGATAGGTTTTACATAAAATATAAATTTGGAAGACATTGAGCTAAGAGAAAAACTCACCAATTGAATCAACCAGCAAATGTTCTAAAGTTAAATTTCACTATGGTATCACGCTTTTAATTTATAAGAGAGAGAAATTGCATCTAATCTTGAAAGAGAAAGTTTATGTCTTTCTTAGATATTTTTAAGATAGTGGTTGCATTTATTTAGATTTTTATTTTATTTATTACTCCCTCCGTTCCTTGTCACATTTATGTAATTTACACCGATTAACAAAATTTAGTTGAAGTTAGCTGGTTACCTATATTTTCTTAAAAAAATTCCATTACTTTTCAAAACAACTTTAATTTAAAACTCCACTAAGTGGAGTATATAATTTAATACTTAGTTGATTGTGATTTACCGAAAATTGTAGAAGTACATTAAATTAAAGGGTAAATTTGAAAAAAAAATCATTTAATGTTGTACAAAACTTCTAATGTGACAGATAAAATGAACAAAGAAAAGCTCGAAAACGTGACAAGTAAAAAAGAACGGAGGGAGTATACTATTGTTTTTTACATCAATATTTTTAGAAAATTGATAATTATAAATTGATAAATTCAATAAAAAATATTTAAAATTTAAAATTTAAAATTGATGCACGTTTCACTACCCATATTTATTATTATCACTTAACATCGAATTTATCTAATATAATAATTTTATTATTATTATTATTTAATTTATTTTAAATAGCATGGGTGGAATTCAAAAAAAAAATTAATAAAGAAAGAACTATACATATATAAATTATAATTAAGAATATTTTAAGTGGAAATTGCCAAAACCACCCTCTAAGTTTGCAATATTGCCAAAAACACCCCGTTAGTTTTACACTCCCCAAAAACCCCTTCCTTTTTAATTCCATGTTTTTCAACCCCCAAAGCATGTAACGGATGTCAACAGAGTGATTTTCAAATTTTATGGAAGAAAATACCCTTACATGGGGAGTCGTGATCTGCAGCCCATTTTCGCAGTATGAGAGGAAGTGTTGGGGGTTCCGTAGGGTAACCCCCAAGAGAGAAATTCTATCGGAGTCTTTTTAGTTATTTTTTTCTCAACTAGCGCCTTCGCTTTTTCCATTTCGAGCTATCTCCAAGTTTTTCTACTCTGCGCAACCTCCGTAATTGCAGCTTTTTCCCTTTCCACCCGGTATCTCGAAGGAGAAGTCCCGCGCAAGTAGTTGGCATTTCATCAGTTTGCAATCTAAGGTATTGAGTATGGTATTGAGTATGGTTTTGTGTATGGTTTTGTGCTCCTAAGTTTCATCAGTTTCCACCGCTATCTCCGAAGTTTGCACCGCTATCTCCGAAGTTTGCAATCTAAGGTATTGAGTATGGTTTTGTGCTCCTGTAACTCTTATGCAGGTGTGCCAGATATTGATGACCGAGTTTCCTCGGCTTATCGATCATGTTGAGGCACTGGAAGGACGTTCACAATCGACTGCGCCGTCCCTCCAAAGAAATAAACCACCCGGGACGGACGAGCCGTCGGAATTTGACGACGACGACATCATCGGGGTGGCCATTCCAAGACGGCCACATTCGAAGAGACTTGCGAAAAAGAGGAGAACAATACTACCTCTGTCTCCACCGTCGGCTGACGATGAAACAATAGCAACACCATCAGCGGCTGATGTTGTTACTGAGTCTGTCGCCGTAGATGACATGGCCATGACGGTGGAGGACATCGTAGATGGTGTGGCCGTTGCCGCGGTTGAGAAGATCGTTTACTCTCTTGTTAACGAAATCCCCGACCCGGTGGAACTGGCTGCCGAGATTACGGCATCAAAGATGGACACAATCCCTGAAGAACAAGAACAAGCTAAGGGTGTATCTCCCGTTGATGCTGTTGCCGTGGCCACGACTGAGAAGATCGTTGAATCTGTTGCCGTGGCCGTGGCCGACAGTACCGCATCGAAGCAGGTCACAATCCCACAACAAAAAGAAGCATGTAAGGGTATGTCTGCGGTTGATGCTGTCGTCGTCCCCACATCGAAGCCAGACACAATCCAACAACAACAACAACAACAACAACCATGTAAGGATGTGTCTGCGGTTGATGCTGTCGTCGTCCCCGCATCGAAGGAAGATGCTGCTGGTGCTGAACACCGTCAAGGCTCAACGACAGTGCCCCATGAAGACCCCTACCGAGCAACGAGGGAGATGATCAAGGCCAATCAAAATTGGGACAAGACGGCTCGGCAAGTCTTCATTCCGAAGAAAAAAAAATGGGTTGGCCAATCGCGTCTTAACAAATACGAGTAGGAGTTGATGAGGATCTTCCTTAATTGCCGTATGGACAGGTAAGTTTAAAGTTTTCATGATAGTGTTTAAAGTTTTTATGATAGTGTTTAACTTTTTTGTGATAGTGTTTAAATGTTTATATGTTATTATTTAATTTATCTACTTAACGTTTAATTCTTTATAATATCATTTGTACATTGATAATATCATTTAAATATTTAGAATATGGTCTAATTATATCTCGATATCGCTTTAATCTCAAAGACTATAGTGTGGAAGAATCGACACTGCCAGACTCACACGAGACAAATTATACACTCGCTCGAGGGTAAGGAGATGGTCACAGATGATGTGATGGACGCTTTTGTATGCATAATACAAAAAGTCGCCGAGCAAAGTGCCATATCCCTACAAGAAGCGCCTCCATCACAAGATCACTGGGCTACTGTTTATGTCAAAGCAGGACGACGCACATGAAACAACTATGGTTATGATCGGAGATGCTGTGCGCAGCTTGCATGAAGTTCAAATTATCATCCTCCCGATAATAATGAATGGCCACTTCCATGTCGTCATCCTTAACAATGACAAACAAGAATACAGGCATTATTCTTCATGCGCGGGGTACGAAAAAGACGCGTTGGACATGGTAAGTTCTTTAATTATGTCCGATTGATAGTGTTTGTTATTTAATCGGTATCTTAATCTCAACTTGTATATGTCGACAGCGGAATTTATTCGACACGGCTGTCGATATGCAGTTCGGCGAGTCGGCGACCGCAAAGTACCCACTAGTTTACGACATGGAAACCCTACGGCAAAAACAAGGAAGCGTCGATTGCGCCGTCTATGTCATGCGGTTTATCGAGCAATTACTTTGGGGTGAGAAGCTACGGCTACCGCAGACAGACGTTCCTTACCTGAGATTAAAGTATGTTACCCGCATACTTAAGGAGGGGAGGCAGCCGGCGTCCATGAGAAAGGGGGGTCGTCCGAAGCGGATTAAATTTTGTTTTCGCAGAACAGGACTTGTATATGTTAATGTCAATTTTGTTTTCGAATGTAAACCAGGACAAATTCAATTTATTGTTTTCATTTTCGAAGAACATGACTTGTATATGTCAATGTAAATTTTGTTTGTTTTCAATTGTAAAGCAGGTTAAATTCCATTCAGTTTCATTTCATTGTTTAATTTACAGTGTCATTGTATACATTTCAGTTTAATTGTTTAACTTTACCATCTATCGTTTAAATATCAGTTTGAAACATTTAAAATTACAGTTTCTCTATTCAACATAACACTGTCTCTGTTTGAATAACTGATAACACTATAAAGAATAAGAGTTTAAATATGAAAAATTTCCAGTCAATTCAGATTGTTTCTCTTTAGAAGTCAGCTTATTTACAATGCCTACTCGGTGACAGTTTCATTACAGGATCTACGATTGTGACCGGATCCATGGCAGCGGCTGCAATGTAACTCGCGGACATCAAACGCTTGCGACTCGATCCTCTTTCGTCTAGGACGCCCAGTCTACCTTCTCGACACAGGCGGTCACAAACGAAGCTCACGATTTCCGTCTGAAGGCCTGTCATCGTCAGGTATGGGGAATATAGCTTCCTTATACGCCAGTTTATAATTATCGACGGTGAAGTAGCCGATAATAAATCGATGAACGTTGGTGTCTGTCTGCATTATTGTAGCGCAAGCGTGTTTGCAAGGGATACCATAAACTTGCCACCTTCGACATGAACAAGTTCTGATGGCAAGATCTACAGAGTTGCTGCACTGGTCGATCACTTCGTAACGATCATCGACACAATGACCAACACGAAGATTTCGGCTATCCTCAACAATTATCTCTACCTTCGAATGTATGTCTGGGCATAAGTAGGTCTCCCATTTGTTCGCTTGCTCACGCCGGTTACATAAATGCGCATCAACTTAAACCTGGCAAATAAGGTTAAACAAAGACAGTGATGGTTAAATAATTCGTAAACATGTTTAAACATTATTGTAAATAGTTAAACGAAAGGATTAATATTTAAAGTCAAACAAGTCTAATTAAACAAAGATGGAAAATGTTTAAAGGGTAACACAAAATGTTAAGTGTAAATCAACATTCGCAGACCTTATGGAGTCGACCATTTTCGTCACCGGTAAATGACGAACTTCTTTGATCCAAGAATTGAACGACTCCGCGACATTTGAATACATCTCACCCCAACGATCACCTCTGAACAGATAATTCGACCAATGTGCCTTATCCGATTTATTAATCAACCAGTGATGAGCTTCGGGTGATGTGGCCTGTAGTTCATTCACGGTATCATCGAAATCTTTAGCCATGGATGCCCACGCAATGCGGAAACATATAGACCAGCACTCCTCCCTCAATGCCTTCCCAAGTCTGACATTGGCTTTCATAAAATTGGCCTCCAAATGTCGAAGACAGTATGCATGTGGCAAAGAAGGGAAGACTCTCGCAATTGCGTTCACAAGGCCCTCGACTCGTCCGACACGAAGGTAATTATCTCATGATAATCTCCTTCCTCGTATAAAAGCATCGCCTAACTTAGATATGAACCAAGTCCAATTGGCATCGGTCTCGTTGTCGACTATACCCGAAGGCGACGTGGAAAAAAACCATTGTTTCCATCTTTCCCCGTGGCACCCAAATGAGTGTACCCCAAAAATTTTTCCAAGGAGGCTGGGTACCATCGAGAAACGTAGCTGCCCCGCAAGCCCTCTTGAATCCCACAATACACGCTACCGAAAAGAAAAAGAATGCATGTTTAAAATGATCACCGTCTCTTTCCACGATCGCAACACTGCCGGGATTTGTCTTAGCCACCTTATCCACATACCAAAGCAAACATTCATAGCTGGAGATGTCACTGCCGTCGAGGACCATCCGGGCATGCTCTTTTCCCAACCAAGCTTGCTTGTATGGTATGTGGACACCATGTTCCCGCAACATGTCCTTCTGAATGTCAATGGCCTTGTACAAGGGCCGGTCTTTGAGCTTCTGAATCACTCGTACGCTTACCCATTTTTTGGACGCTTTCCGATGTGACGCCGAACCTATGCCACCACCGCAAGTGTGTGACGGGTTGATTGTCTTGATTCTGAAAGTATTTTTATTATACTCTTTTGATGCATGAAGGCGCCAACGACAACCATCGGCAGCGCATTCCATAGTCACCAGATGTTTTTCGTTCTTTATGAATTTGAAGTCAAAATTCCGTTTGATTGCATGATTTCGAAGTACATCCCTGAAATGTTCAACACCGTCAAAACGTTGTCCAATATCCAACGACAGCACTTCAGAATGATCTGACGAGGAAGGAAGACATCCCACACCGTCAGGGTCACCATGGGGTTGAACGGGACCACTCGCAGAATCTGAATTCCTGCCAACACTTCAGTCAAATGAAAAGATCAATATGTTAAGCGGAGAATATATTGTTTAAGTGATAATGCAAATATTTAAACGTTAAATTAAATACTTAAGCAGTTACCAATTAACGTAAATGAATAGTACAAGATGTTAACCAGTGACTGACATATTTAAACAATAATGAACCCATACAACTGGATCAAATAAAAGAGAAGGAACTTACAACGAGTAAAACTCGTTTTTATTAGGATTCGGCAATGGCACATTGTTTGTCTCGACAACAAGATCAACTATAGCGCATTTGAAGATGGAGTGCACTTGACACATCCGCTGGAAGTCAACATCGTTTTCTATTGGACAAACCGTTTTATATCCATCTGGTGTGATAAACTTCACCCTGACAAGGGAAATTTTGAGACCCCATCGCTCACATATCTCAGCTAACACCAACTCCCAAGAAGTCTGAGCCGTGAACATTAGCACTCTTCCCTCCCCGTTGAATCTAGCAATACCACAAAAACTCTCCATAATATATCGGCCGAAAACCAAATCGTACAACCCAAATGAAATGAAGAACAAAAAGAAGACGAAGAAGAAGAAGACGTAAAAAACAAACAGCAGTCAGATAGTCAAACAAAAAAGTGCACAGTTGTATGCATAGAGGTTAGACTAGACGTGATGTGATTGGGCGGTATTTTTCCCTCCATCCCAAGGGCAAAAAGGGAAATATATGTCACTGTCGCGAGGAAGACATATTGTCATCGCTCGAATGAAAGTTCTTACCTCAACATGAGTCTCTGTTTAAACGTCAAGGTTTTTATATTTAAACAGATACATTTAGTGTTTAAAATAACAGTTAACTGTTTAACTAAAGTCTATATCATGTAAATAATGTGTAAACCGTTTACATATAGTGATTTAACTGTTTTAAAATATATGTTATTGTTTAAATTGAATGCTTTTACTGACACCGCATTGAAGATGGGTACCTCCTGGGTCACTGTTTAAACATCTTTATGTATTTGCTTAAACACTGTTGTCATTGTTTAAAGAGTAAATCAATTATTGTTTAACTTTTTGTATTGTTTACAATGCCGTTCTTTGTTTCTCAAATTGTTTTTACTATGTCTCTGTTTAAATTTCACAAGTTATCACAAGGTGACACTCAAATAGGTTTGTTTGTTTAAAATATTTAAACGTTTACAATGGAGAATCTGATTAAATATCATAAGTTCACACTCAAATAAGCTTGTTTCATTTAAAATAAAACATTTACAACATTTACAACGTCTTCTCGGACCTTGGACACTCGCGACTCGACCCTCGTTCGTCTATTAAGATTTCGGTTTGACTCACCAAGTGTCTGTATATTCGAATGCTCATGGCGGTTACATAATATGCGCATCAACTTGAACCTGCACAACGTAGAACGAAACACATTAAAAAAGGTTAAACAAACACATTCATGAAAACGTCTATTAATCAATGTGTCATGGCCTGACTTAAGCGAAAATCCTGATAGTTAAACACAGAAAGTAATATTTGTACACTGACGTAAGGTTCTTAAACGGTAACAAAAATTCTCAAGTGATAAATATCAACTCCGTCTTAAAGGATGTTTCCTAATCTCCCTCCTCTAGAGAATCCTCCGCAATCACGCAATAAGTGAAAACTTTCTTTTCTTACCCAAGTCGAAATGCCCGCTTAATTGCTTGCCCGTCATCCACCGCTGGAGAATCCTCTGCATTCAGGCAATTATGCGGGAATTTCGACTTGGGCAAGAAAAGATAGTTTAACTTGTTGCGTGATTACGGCTGATTGATTCTCAAGATGAGGAGGATCACGAGACATCCTTTAAGATAGAGTTGATCTTCGAATTTTCGTCTGACTCTAGCGAATATCATACACAGGAAGCAGATGAGGAGGAGGAAGAGGAGGAGGAGGAGGAGGATGAGGACGACGAGGAGTGGTTGTCCATGGGAAGGGTTCTTCCTTGTCATTTATGGTGTGAAGTCCACAAGCAGGTTGACGCTTCATATCCGAGAAAAAAGTGAAACGCACAGTGGACCGAGATTGACTGATGACAATGAACGGGTGTTCGGATATTTATGTTACCGTGCACAAGAATTAATGCCGTCATTAATTCTTATGCACGGGATACCATAACCTTGCCACCTGCCACCTGCCACCTGCCAACACTTCAGTTCAAACGAAAAAGATCAATATTTTACGCAGAGACTTTGAGAATTTACACGTTAATATGAATAGTTAAACAGTTAAAGATAAAGTTAAACGGAGACGACAATTATTAAACATATTTGTAATATATTTAAACAGATAATAGCAAATAGTTAAACAGTATTTAAAATATACAAATAGATAACCATAAACGAGAAGAACTTTACAACGAAATGAACTCGTTTTCAGTAGGATTCGACAATGGCACATGGTCTGTCTCGACAACAAAATCGACTACAGCTCATTTGAAGATGGAGTGCACTTGACCAATCCGATGGAAATCAACTTCATTTTCTGTTGGAGAAACCGATTTATATATTTCGGGTATGATAAACTTCACCCAGACTCGTTTCCTGAAACAGATTTACATCTATCATTACCACAAATGAGCTGCCATAATAAACACCCGCAGAATGGTCAAACTGATAGCAACGAAGAGATTCTCACCGTATTACGAAACCGGCAGAACTGAAGTCGAACAAACCAAATGAAGAGAAATGAGGAGAAGAACAAAATGTAATGCAACTTCTAGGCATTGTCTATCAGAAACCAAGCAGAAAGCCCTTGAAAATGTTGGACATGATGTGATTTGGCGTTTTTTTTTCCCACCATTTTCAAGGGCAAAAATGGGATTTCACAACATGGACCCATTTGAAGTGAACGGTAGGGGGTAAAAGGGAAGTTAAACACTAATGGAAGGGCGGTCCGGGGTGTGTAAAAGTAGGAGGGGGTTTTTGGGAAGTTTTAAAAATTACGATGGGTGAACAGTAATTTTCCCAGATTTTAATTATATATATATATATATAAACTTTTTCCATGGGGGTAAGGGGCTGCTCAAGCACACCCTTGGCCCCTCTCCTCCCGCCTATGAGCAGCAGTATATCTAATGGGTAATGTCTATTAATTTGGTCACATATATATGCTGTAAGTCTGTTGCTAGTTTGAATGGTCATGAAAGGCACTTAAAATTAGTTAAAAACCTCTCACTGTGTCCCTTCGTTTAACCTTATGTGAGTTGCCAAAGCAACGGTTATATAGCTTTTCACTGGGTTATGGTTTGTAAACAATTTTACACTAAAAATAAGGACTTTTAAGGAACTTTTTTGAATTAAAAACAATTGATGGGTTTTTAAGGAATTTTAAAGATTATAAAATAAGAAAATGCTTATCTGTTGACAGTGTTCCTTTTTCTCCCCAATTTTTTTTTTCTAAAAAATCGTTTCCAGAGAAATATCAACCACATTTTAAATTTCTAAATCTCCAGTTCTCTCTTCCACACAAGAGATCATTGGCAGAGATTTGGGGAGAGAGAAGTGGGATAAAAATATTTTTATAACAAATTTATGTTTGATTTGATTTGATTTTTTTAATAGGATAAAATTGATTTTTTACTTTTCATGTGTGATAAATCTTCATCCTAAAAGGCCAATATTGTTAAATATTCTTACAAGAAAAAATTAAACTTTTAATCTCTCACTTGGAAAGAAAATGAGTTGTCATTTTTTAGAAAATTGACAACTCTACCTGGTGGACCTTTTGTTTTCCTCTTATGTTGTATTTTCATCTTTTTATTTTTCAATAAATTGTGATTTACTCCTATCCTATTAATAAAGTAAAAACAAACAAACAAAAATGTTTGACAATAATTTGCAATGGGGTTATTTTGTCCATTATCCAAGCTATAAAAAAAAGATCTTTTTTTCAGGTTCCCTTGGTGATGTATTTCGACTTCAAAAGAGAAGTGTGAAGAAGTTTGTGACAAAAGAAAGGACAAGTTTGTTATATTCACAGAGATATTATGTAGTTGTTTCCCTTATTTATTTTTCTTTTTTTAACTTTCGGTGAAACAATAACATTCAATAATAATAATAAACATGCTCCAATTCAAAGGCAGCCACAATATTAATGCAAATATGACTTATTATACATATCATAAATAACCAACCACTTGTTTATTAAAAAAAAGGACCCTTGTTTGGTACTCACTCTCTACATTTCATTGGTAACAGCAAATAAATATTTACAAGGCCAATTAATTGTTAAATTAATAGTTGATTTGCAAATAGAGTACAAACACAATTACAAATTTACATGTATTAATTCACAACTACAATGATCTATACACAACAGAGGAAGATTTCTTCTTCTTCACAGTAAGAATTAGGCTTAACATGAAATTAACTTCACAGCAACAGGAAACTTAATAATCAAGAAAAAGATCTAATCAGTTCCCTCCCTACATCATTTAAAAAACAAAAGCGCTGTGCAGAAAAGAATTATAAAAAAAGGCCAGATATGAGATCCAATCCAATCCAATTCAATCTTTTCAATTCCAATTGAGAATAGAATCCCTCTTGCTCTGTTCTACGACTTCTTCAAGAACAAACATACTCTTAAAAGAAGCCAATAGCAAAAACAACAGCATAAGCATTAGTGAACTCACTCACTCAACTCATCTCAGATTCTCATTCAAAACAAACAATGCATCATAAACAAAAGCCCGGCTATTATTTTTACAGTCATTACTATGAGAATTATCATCAAGAAGTGTCTGAAACAGCAGCAATCCTGAGCAATGCGGACCGATCAACTTCCCCATTTCGCCGCCAAAATGCCCTCCTCCACCACACCTCGAAGCCTCTCTGTATATTCGGGCAATCATCGCCAGAGTTCAAGAACCTATCAAACCAAGCAAGAAGTATCTCCTGTTGCATTGCCAGTGGCAATGTCAGTATCGTATTTCCAAGACCATCCTCAACTAGATGTCGATCCAATCCCTTGCATGCTCTTCTCATCCAAGCAAAGTCCTCATAGAATGGCTCCAGCCATGTTCTAAGCAGCATACATCTAACTTCCTTTGAGACAAGCACTTGCCCTTTACCAATTCCGACAAACAATCGCGCCGTCACTCTACTTATTTCATACCGATGCAAAGCCGGTACTCTCCCATGCACCTCTGAGAGCTCCAACTCTCCTGCCCATGTCGTCAAAAACTCCTCTGCAATTTGCCTATCTATCAGAATGTCTAGAATCCAATGTAGGTTATCTGCTTGCCGAGCAATCTGAGCTACTTCATTGAATTCTCCGGCCGCTGCTTGGAAGAAATGGTGTCGAAGAAGCCTGAGACAACCATCACAAGCTGAGTACAAAGACCCTTTACTGAGATCTCCAGAGCAATGTCCAACACCACCACCACCACCACCACCACCACCATTGTTGTTCTCTCTAAGCATTTTGGAAACTAGGCCTTTCATTTCTCTCCTTGCCTTCTCATCCTTCCCTTCAAGCACCACCTGTAGGAGTCTCACAAGGATCTCTTCCCCTCCACCTCCATTGCTACTTCCATCCTCCATTGAAGAAGGGGCAAGCTCCAAAGACACTCTTTTCAGCACTTCCCCTGCTCCTGAACTCTCAAGATGCAGCTGAGCAAGTAAAGACGCCACCTTCTCCTCTTCGTCTTCTGCCCATGGCGCCGCCTCCAAGTACTCCAAGCAAGACAAAACCCCAGCATCAAACCCAATCGCCGACGAAACCTGCTCAAAATCCAACACAAACATGCGATAAATTGACAGAAAAATCACACCTTTTATTTTTACCGGAAAAGATTAATAATAAAAAAAAAAAACCATACCTTGAGAATGCCAAGGATCTTAGACACATCCTCCTTCATGAGACGCCGGCGAATGTCCTTGGAGTACATGAGACGAAGAGTCTCAACGTAGACCTCCACATCGTCGCAATCAGAGATCTCAACAAGGTGAGGAAGAGACCTCTGCTGTTTTGACCACCGGTCAGAGAGTTTTCCGGCGAAGAACCGGCTGTGAGTGACGAGGATGTGGCGATGGACGTTCATGGAGATGCTGAGCCCGTCTTTGGAGCTGAGAGTGAGTCTCACGTCGCTGGTTTCTGGGTCATTGAACTGGTTCCCAGGGCTACGACTGCCGAGAAGAAGCGCTACCCGTTCCTGGAGGACTAGCTGCCGGTCTTGCGCCGCCGCCGGAGGCGGCGGCTGAGCAGAAGCTTGTGGTCTCGGGTGGTAGTCCTGCTCGTTAGCCATCATGTCGAAGAGAGTAGGGCTGGATCGAGTCTTGTCGAGCAGCGGCGGGGGAGACATGGGGTTGAGAAGCCCAGCGTTGAGAGCCGTGTTGAACTTGCTGTAGCTTGATGGGTATGGAGCGTAACCGGTGTACGGCACCGGCGATGTGTCCATGGCTGGAGAAGCCCAAAACCGCGGTGGCGGAGGCGGAGGCGGAGGCGGAGGTGGAGGAGGAGGTGGCGGAAGCAGTGGCGGAGGAGGAGGTGGTGGTGGTGGCGGTGCAGCCCGGCGAGGAGAGGAGGAATGGGATTTTGAAGCAGAGCAACACCAAGCACCGTCAGTGGACACAACGTGCGGCGGTGCGGCAGCGACGCTGGTGGTGTCTCGGCGCTTGCGGCGTTTGGATCTGTGAGTCTGGGGTTGAAATTGTTGGGAATGAGTTTTGAGCTGAGCTGGGGCTGCCATCTAAACACAAACCTACTTGTCGTCTTTTGATGGGAGAGTTAATGGATCCTTGTCTTGGGGGAAGTGGCCACTTGTGAGCATCCATCCATTAAAACCCATTTAAATATTTCAATTTAATATTATTATTATTATTATTATTATTCAAGATAAATGAATATGGAGTATATATATATATATATGTAATAAGTGAGCATGCTTTGTAACACACAGGGTTTTAATGAGGGAAGGGCAAATGGGATGGGGATGAAAGGCAGCTTTAATGGATTGTTTGATCTTTGAAGATGATTCATTTCGTGTGAGATGCCCTTTGCCAAGGCTGGTCTTTTGGGTCCCACATTTTAGACATGGTCTTTTTTTTGTCAGACCAGGAAAAGTAAATGCTGAGTTAGGTGTGGCTTCACTCGTATGTTCTTTTTTTTCTTTTCTAACTAATGCACTAAAGATTATAGAGTAATCCCATTTTTCTATGTTTTTACTTCTAGATTTGATCTCACATTTCACTTGAATGATATATATATATTGTTTTGATAAATGTGACAAACACATATATCATCAGAAATATATATACGTAAATAATAATAATTTGTTTATGTATTTTTACTTAGTTGACATATGAACCCTAAACCCTAAACTCATCCTTACAACTACAATGGGAGATTCTTATCATTACTGTATTTAATACATTTTAATTTAAATAATAAAAATTTTACAAATTAAATCTTATATAATGGGCTATTACCGTTGGATAAAAGGCTATTAAGTTATTTTTCTCCTTTAACATCTCCTGCTCCCAAGCTTCCCTGAAATCTCTCCTGAAATCTCCTAATGGCCCCTCCGGGGCCCCCAAATCCTTTTCCCCGTCCGGGACCGTCCCCTGGAGTTTCCTGGGCTAACGTTGTCTCTTCCGGGTCTAAGTCTGATCTTCAGGAACATCCTCCGCATCTGAGGAGAGACCACTTTGAGAAGCTTAAGAACTCCTCCACCGCTTCAATCACGATTGACCATGACCTTTGGATTCATGCCAGAAACAGCATGCAAACTTCTCTTTATGCAAAATTTCTGGGAAAGGCTTTGCCTCTTGATCAAGCTAAACTAGCTCTTGCTGATGCTTGGCGAGGGTTGGGAGCCTTCACGGTGGCGGACCTCCCTAATGATTTTTATTATATTAACTGCGAATCTTCTGATATGCAAGAGCGTTTGTTGTGGGACGGTCCTTGGTCTGTTGCCGGGCGCATTCTTCAACTCTCTCCCTGGTCGGAGAGTTTCCAACCTGCGTTTGAAAAGCTTTCGACCGCGGCTGTTTGGATCCAAATATATCATTTACCCATGGAGCTCTGGGGTGGGGAAATCCTCGATTTGGTTGCTTCCCAGTTTGGCCGTGTCCTTAAAGTCGATGAACATACACTAGATCGAACTCGAGCGAAATTTGCTCGAGTTTGTGTGGATCTTGATCTTGAGCAACCTCTGCAGCAAGGAACATGGGTGAAATATGGTGATTTTTCTGTTTTTGTTCTTGTGTTATATGAAAAACTTCCGGTTTTTTGTTTTAGGTGTGGAAGAGTTGGACATGGTGAAGCGAACTGTTCCTTGGCCAGCAATCACCTGCGCTCTGGTTTACATGTGCCCTCCGTTCCCACAGAGAAGGAGTCGGTGCATGTTGAACAAGGGATGCAGGTTGATGTGGTCGACAAGGGACATGACGATATCGCCATTGATCCTCCTCCTCCCATCCCTGAATCGGAGTGTGAGTTTGGCCCGTGGCTGAAACCGCGTCGGCGCCACTCTACTTTCCGGGGTAGAGGCGGTGGCCGCGGTGGTAGCCGGGGTGGTACCCGAAACCCTAACCCTGGTGGGCATCGAGGGAACGATGAGACTGATCATGACGCGTGGCCTCCTGCATGGTCCTCTAAGCAACACGTGCCTGATGATCCTCCTCTGCTCTTGCCACGTGGCACCTTTGCTAGGAGAGCCGGGTTGTCACCTTCTCCACCCCGTTCTTTGGAACTGATGAAAACTAATCCCGAGGCATCAGGGACCGTTGAAAATTTTCCCGTTGGGCCTAGTGTGGGAGATATTGCCTTTGTTGGTCCCGAGGAGCTGCCACCCACTATACCCCCTATCAAATTCACTGTTCAATCACGTCATGAGACCTTGCCTCACACACTTATCTCTGACATTCGATCAGACCCCCCCACTCGTCCTTTCTCGCAGACTCCCGAGGCTTCTCTGGGCGGCGACTTGGGAAGTGGGTCCAGGTTTGAAAGTGGGAACTCCTCCAATGACCCAGGCATACCGATGGAACCAATGCTCATCTCCTCTGTTAACCTTCTTCCCAGCTCTGAGAACCCATCACTTGTTGATCGGCACCTTCTGGTTGTGGAGAAAGTCGTTGATGCCCTTGCCGTTTCCTCTCCTGTTGACCAGAGCATGGATGACTCCTCCTCCGAAGATATGGGTTCTGGGCAGGAGGTTGACGATGATATGATTCTTAGTCATTACCAGACGAATGTCAAATCTGAAGCTCTTGCTCGGAGAGCTCCCTCAAAGAGGGGCACGAAACCTAAAAAAGGGAGGAAGTCTCCTTTAACCTGATTCTTGTTTTTTCTTTTCTCTTTTTATTTAAATTATTTCTTTCATGGATTTAAAAGTCATTTCTTGGAACTGTAGGGGTCTCTCAAATCCTCATACTGTGGAGCGTCTTAAGGATCTTATGAAACTTCGGAAGCCGGATTTCGTCTGCCTTGTGGAGACTAAGTCCAATATTACCAGGATTCAACGCTTTTGCGCCTTGCTTAATCGTAGCTGGGAGTGGGCTGCTATACCTTCCATTGGTTACTCTGGGGGTATCCTCGTTATTTGGAATCGGTCGATTGGTAAAGTCACGCCTGTTGCGACTTCTAGAAATGCCCTTCATCTGGTAATATCTACTCAAATCGACTCTTGGATTCTTACCACTATCTACAACTCTCAGGTGCTTTCTGATCAGAAAAAACTCTGGAAAACGCTTTCCAAAATTACTTCTTTAAATACCCCCTGGCTCCTGAATGGTGATTTTAATGCTATCACTAGTCAGGATGACCATTGTGGTGGAAATTTTAGGAATTACGCTTCTAAATCAAATTTTTTCTCTAGCTTTCTTTTTGAAAACAACCTTCACGATTTGGGTTTTTCTGGTCCTAAATTTACTTGGTGTAATGGTCAAAGGGGTCATGCTCGTAGATGGGCTAGACTTGATAGATTCCTTGCTTCTACGAGATGGCTTCTTAAATTTAAAGAGTTTTCAAACCAACATCTTCCCCGTATAAATTCTGACCACTGTCCCATGTTTTTGAATGCTCGAAACTCTTCTAAATGTTTTAAAAAAATTTTTCGTTTTGAAAATTTTTGGCTGGATTACGAAGGCTGCCATAATAGTGTTATTAGTGCTTGGCCTGATGATCCGTCTGCCTCCTCTATGCACTCCTTTATGCATTCTGTTATGCGTACTAAACAAAACATTCTTAAGTGGAAAAAGAAAGGTCTTAGTCACATTGATGAAGAAATTGCTATTCTTCAGGCTGAAATTAAAAAGATTGAAGAGGAGGATGCTACTTGTCATGATGATTGGCATGCAATTTGGCTGAGAGCTTTGTATAATCGCCATAATGCTTTACTTCGGCAGCAAAGTATCTTCTGGGGTCAACGTGCTAAGTTGCATTGGATGACTAATACTGACAATAACACCCATTATTTCCACAATTCTGTTAAAGTTCGTCATCACAAAAATAAAGTTCAGGAAATCAAGGACATTTCGGGTAATATCTTCTCTACTCAATCTGATATTGAAAATTGCTTTTCAAATTTTTTTAAAAATCTCTGGTCCTCCAATTCTGCTTATAGCTATGATTTTTATTTTAATGCTCTTCCGGATGATTTACCTGTCCTCACTAGCATTGATCATGAGGTCCTGATTAGTCCTTTCTCTAAGGGGGAGTTGTTCAAAACCTTAGTTTCTATGCCCCGCGGTAAGAGCCCTGGGCCGGATGGCCTGAATGTTGAATTTTATGTTTATTATTGGAACCAGATTGGGGACCATTTATATAATGCGATTTCTCAGTTTTTCTTATCTGGTCACCTTCCTCCCTCTTGGGGTAGAACCTTTGTTGCCCTTATTCCTAAAAATGCCAATCTTGTTTCTGTCACTGATTTCCGGCCAATTTCTCTTTGCAACGTTTGTTATAAAGTCATCACTAAAATGCTTGCCAATCGTCTTAAGAGAGTGATTCACAATTTAATTGGCCCAGAACAGACCGGTTTTATTCCTGGGCGTGGCGCTTTTGATAATATTATCGCAGCCCAGGAAATCGCTCATAGTTTAGAGACCGAGATCGGTACCCCCCCTAGGATGATTTGCAAAATTGACATTGAAAAAGCATTTGATACAATTGAGTGGCCTGTCATTGTTGCTACCCTCCGGAAGATGTTATTCCCCGATATTTGGATTAAGTGGATTCAGGCTTGTCTCTCCTCTGGTTCTTTTTCACTTATTGTTAATGGCCAGCAAACCTCCTGGTTTAGAAGTAGTCGTGGGGTTCGTCAGGGTGATCCCATCTCCCCCCTTCTTTTTCTCCTTGTCTCCCAAAATCTCACTGCTATTCTTAACAAAGCCCTTGCCCTAGATCTTGTCCCTGGTTACAATAGTCTTCTTCCTAGAAATTTTAACCACTTGATGTTTGCGGATGATCTTATCCTTGTTACTACTGCTTCTAGGAGATCTGCTAGAAATTGTCAAATGTGTCTTAACCTTTATCAAACCCTTACTGGACAAAAGCCTAGTTTGCTGAAGTCTGCCATCTATGTTCCTTCTTGGTGCAACCGCAAGCTGGCAATTGCCATCTCTAGAATCTTGGGAATTTCCCTGGGCTCATTCCCTTTTACTTATCTTGGCATTCCCATTGCCCCTAGAAGGTTGAGGATTAGTCAGCTTCAATTCATTCCCAACAAAGTAAAAAAAACTATCCAGGCCTGGAAACATTCCACTATTTCTGCTGCTGGCCGCTCTGTCCTTCTGAACAGTATTGTTTTCTCTATCCCTAACTATATTCTATCGGTAATGAACTTGCCTGTCTCCATCTTGGATTGTGTTGCGAAGCTTGCCCGGAATTTCCTCTGGGGTAGGATCAGCAACAGACATGGCTTCCACTCTATTGGATGGACAGTTACTATGCTTAGCAAGTCTGAGGGGGGCCTCGGAATTCGAAATCTTAGGGCTGTAAATCACTCTCTTATGGCTAAGAATATCTTTTCTATCCTTAATTCTGATGACAAAATTTGGGTGGATATTTTTAAATTCAAGTACAAGGAGTGGCATTATTGGAATCCGGTTTCTATCCCGAACTCTTCCTGGTTCTATAAATCTATTTGCAGTTCTGCTAATGCATTAAAACACCATTTTAAACTTCTTTCTTGCAATCCTAACACGGTTGATCTTTGGAATGATACTTGTATTTTTGATCTCCCTCTCGCTCAGAAGCCCACTTTTCTTAATATGGATCTTGATTTGGAGGATACTCATTTTAATGACCTTCTTGATTCAAATGGCTTTTGTGTTAATACTCTGGAGACTTTGTTTGGTAATTCCCTAGATTGGGAAGCAATTGGTAAAATTAACATTAGCAGGGAGGATCCCAATATTTGGATCTGGAATCATCATTCTGGTAAAACTTCCATTTCCTCTGCTGTTTATGAATCTATCACTGCTAATGTTTCATCTCATGATTCTTGGAAGGGTTGGAAGGCCATTTGGCAACTTCCTGTGATGCCCCGTATTATGATGCATATCTGGAAGCTGGCTCATGGGAAACTTCCAACTGGGAATTACCTGTATAATCTTAACATTGGTCCAAATAGTCCTTGTCCTTTGTGTGGTTTGGAACCAGAAACTGCTGACCATCTCTTCTGGAAATGCTCTAAAATAATCTATTGCTGGTATGAGTTGTTTGCTAAACTAGGCCTTGACATAAATTTGATTCCTGATCTTAGCTCAGGTTCTTGGCTCTTGAATTGGTTTGATTCCCGAGCCAAAGCTTTGATTGCTACGATGGTCTGGCTTATATGGAAGCAAAGATGCAATATAATTTTTCGAAGCCACAGACTGAATGCTAGACTGATTATCCCACAAGCTTGGTCTCTTTGTTCCTACTTCAACAACAAAATCTTCAGGGATAACTCTAAACTTTGCTCAAATTCTTGCACTGTCACAATATACACTGACGCTTCTTGGTGCTCTACTACAAATGCTGCGGGTTTAGGCTTTATAATTTTAATTAACTCAAATCGTGTTCTGATGGCAGGGACTCAGGGCTTGAGTTTGGATTCTCCAATCAAAGCTGAATTGGCTGCTGTCATCTTCGCTATTCAGACTTGTCTGTCAAATGACTTGATTCCGTCTCGTCTATTCTGTGATTGCCCGGGAATTGCTCATCTAGTGAAACACTACAACGCCTGTGTTGCTTGGCACGTCAAAATGGAGCTCCTGATTCTAAAGTCTACCCTAGCTCGATGCCCCAACATCTCTATTGAAACGATTCCTAGGGTGGAAAACTTTGTTGCTGATGCTCTCGCAAACTTTGGAAGATTAAATCCTCATCTTTCCCTTTTCTTTCGAGGAATGGAGCGCCCAAATTGGCTCGAAGACCTCCTAGCTGCTCATGATCTTAACTTTTAATCTCTTTTCGGCTTCAGTTTTTGTTTTTCTTTTAGCTTCTTGCTCTGTTTAGTCAAAAAAAAAAAAGTTATTTTTCTCCTTTGTTATCATTGTTTTGGTATTTGAATCAGAACCTTTTTCATAATTTCTTTATTTTTTTCCTTTAAATTATTATGGGGTAGTATGATGATATCTCTTTTGAATATTTTATTAAGAGGAGAGATTTTGTCCGTTTAGATGGATGTGATTAAGGTGGAAAGAGCCAGCTTTGTGCCACGTGATTAGTGCAAGATATGAGGAGGTATATTTAAGATAATGACTGATCAGGATACAACTTTTATACTTTTAACTTTATACTTTGCCAGCCTTCACACAGCAGAGAAAAGCTAACATATACATTATCCTCCTTCAATTTTTATTTATTAGATATCATCAAATGAGTGCACAGTAATTTAACTTAAAATATATATACATACACAAATAAAACAAAGATGTTGAATTAAAATGACAATAATCACATGCTGAGGAAACTGAGAAAATATAAGTTAGACAGAAAAGAATGATAGAATAAAAGAGTTCACTCGGTTCATTACAAAGCCAGAGCTGCAAGGAATTTTCTGAACATGCACATCAGGTGTTTCTCGTCATAAAAATGAGGGAAAGAATAAAGCAGCAGAATCGAAATAAATCTATATAACCTTCTTTTCAAAGAGATGAAAATTCTGCTTAATCACATAATTTGAGAATAGAAAAAGGAAAAAAAAAAGGTCATATATATTTGAAGTAGGTGTATGCATATGTAGAATTGAGAAACCGATAATTAACGAAACATATATCAAGAACTTACTTTGAGAGCTAACTGTGAAAAGATGACATCATTCGTGCATTAAATTTTTTTTTTATGGCTTTGTTTAGCCACTTGATTGTTCAAGTCATTTGCTTTGTAAAGTAAAATTCCTTTACATGAATGCTTAGTGATGGTGAATGATCTTCTTGGCACAACCTAAAACTAATAGTAACTAACTTGCATCATAAAAGGTTCTATTTTATAAAGTAAAGGCTTGTTGATCTTTTCCTTTACTCTTTAATTATCATGGCAATGAGTTTAGAATTCTTTAAAGTTCAAACTGAAGCTAACTCAGCAGCATCAGAAATGCTAAATATGTTCAGCAGTATTATATATTTAAGGGAAACACTCACAAAAGATAATCAACTGATTAAATATATGTTAATGATAAATCAAGTGATTATGAAGCGAAGCACTAAAGAATGAACTTGCCAGATGGAATCAAAGGAATCAAGTGGAAAAGTTCATAGCAAATGCTACTTTTACCAAATGTGTTATTTAAGAAACATAACTTGAATTCTATGTCATAGTCAAATGCACCTCACAATCATATATAAGATTAGCTAAACATGATGGATATAAGTTCAAGACATCCCAAAACAATAGGAAAAGGAAGAACTTGAGGTTTAAATTTAGCAAACTTTCTCAGGACACTGAATTTGGCTTCATGGTCAATTTATTGGAGTTGTGCTTCATAGAGGAACACTTAATTGCTCTCAATATTTAAACAGAATGTTAAACCAAAATGTGTGTTCAATTCATGCACACGCACACATAAAGACGTCAAAATAAGATCATCATGTTGATAAAAGGCATTAATTATGCAGTTCTTTACTTCAATCAAGTTGAAGTTCTAAACTATGCATATGGTTTGCAAATGCATGTTGCAAGAGGAGGAACCATATTTTGCACAGAATAGATGACGACAAAGCTTATTAGTTTTTCTGATTCTTAATAATGATAATTGTTTAATGTAGAACGCGTCATGGAAGACACTATTTGTTTATGATATGCGAATAAAGCCATTACTTTCAACACAAGTTTGCGAACCAAAGCATATATAAGACAACAACACAAACATGAGAGAGGAATCTATGATGATAAATTTTTTTTTTGCAAAGGTGGCAAACGCCTTTTATAAAGGAATGTCAAAAGAGAAGCAGGTATAAACGTGCACCAGTTACGGTGACTTAACAATATTTTAGGAATAAGTTTATTTTGTCATGTAATCCTAGAGGGAAGCAGTGCACAACTCCCACAAGGGATCCACTGTGTATTTGCGAGTTTGGGGATTTGAACCTGAGACCCCTCCAATTGCAAGGCACAAGAGAACCACTTATAGTAAGAATGCATTATACTTTCAACAAAAAGAATACGAAAACCACCCTTATATTAGGAATGTATTACTCCCTTCATTCCTTTTTACTTGTCACATTTTAAAACTCTTCTTTGTGCTTTTTTACTTGTTACATTAGAAATTTTGTACAATATTAAATAATTTTTTTTTAAAATTTACCCTTTAATTTAATATACTTGTATAATTTTCAATAAATCACAATCAAATAAACATTAAATCATATACTCAACTTAGTAGAATTTTAAATAGGGGTAGTTTTGGAAAGTAATAGAATTTTTTATAAAATTTAGATTGTCAACTAAATTCAACTGATTTTCTTAATATATATGAAGTAAGTAAATTTGGCAAGTAAAAAGGAACGAAAGGAGTATCTCCTTACCCTCCTAACTCATAGTTAAATGGTTTGATTATTATGGCTCATTTACAATTAAAAAAATAAATAAATAATTAAAAAAAGAATGAAAAGGTTTGGGTTGGGCATTGGCATATATTACAAATTTTAAAGAATTAATTTCGTTCCATCAAAATTTAAGAAATGTGAGTAAAAGGTAATCAGGTTATAAAAAATTATGTATTTTAATCCCGTGTACTTTGGAGAAAAACAACTTTTATCTGTATCTCTCTTAAAATATCTTTTTTTTACACCGTTTATATTGCTATATATTTAATATTTCATTTAAGTCATATAGACTACATTTTTACTTTTTACAAGATTTGCTTTTGTATTTGAGTTATAACTATTTAAAATAATTTATAATTTAATTTTACATAATTAATAATTATACAACTGACAAACATAATAATTTTTTTGGTATTTAAGTGAGGAGAAAAAGGGTCTATAAAACAAGTTAACAGATCAAATTATAATAAATAGAGTAATGCTATTCATTCCTACTAAACTTCTCAAATTGCTAAAACGAATGAGATGGTAGCATATATTCTCTTTCCTAGTCAGCCGAATTTAAAATAAAAAATAAAAACAACAAAAAGTCTCCAGACAGCCCAAGATCAGCTCCCCTCAGCTCCCATCTCATAGTCGTCAGCTTGTCTCCCCTTCTCGCGCTCACCGTTGCCGTTCCACCTCACGCCGTCACCGTTCCGACTCACGCCCACATGCCATCATCATCCCGGCTTCCCCTCTCGCCATTGCCGAGCCATCTCATTGAATTCATTTAACACTCTAGTTCCCAATAGACACTGCGGTAAAAGATCTTACCTTTTTCTCCAAATTAAATTCATCATTTATTTTGCTCATCAGAAAGGAAGAGGCATCGCTCTTGAGCTTCAATTGGGTCTAATTTGCACACTTGGCGTTGATTAAAAACAATTATGACCTAATATTAGAGATCCCGGTGATGTTCTTAATGGTTTCCTTTCATTCATCAGAAGTTATTAGGTCATTATTGTATCTTCGTTTTCACATTGAATGAGATATTGAGTGATATAATGATTGTTGATTATTTGTGTTATTTTTAAGGATTTGGTGCTGTATATGTTGCTTGGATTGATCTTTGGTCTATGGAACCATGTTGTGCTATTTTATTTGAATGAAGTAGACAAGAAAATAAAAACTTTGATGGAGATGTTTAGAATCTTTTTAACCTTCATTTCATTAACTACTTTTTCAGCTTCACCCTTTAAGTAAATCTCGATTCTTGTAAAATATACTTATTTTAATAAAATGTTTCTTCAGAGTTTTGTAGTCTTTAAGGAAGCATATGCAAGCACTTGACATGGCTTTGGTTTAAAGTTATGGAACAATAAAGTTATGAGAGTATATTTAATTATACTACACTTATTTTATAAATTTTTTTAATCAATATAGTTAAATTAAGAACAATATGGTGGAATTGGAACATGTGCCTTCTAAACCGAGCAAAAATGGTACAAAAGCTAGATCTTCTTGTTTGGAGGATTCACTACATGGAAAAGTTGTTCCAAAGGCATGAATGATACTTAATTCCAAAGAAGAAGTTTACAATCTCTACATTGAGTTTTCTCGGCAAGAAGGTTTTGGCATTACAAAACAAAGCACAAGATCGGGAGAAGATGAAAAATTAAAGTATTAGACACTTTCATGTGTAAGAGGTGGCAAAAGGATATCCACCGCCAAAAATGCTTTCAACCAAGGCTATCTACCAAAATGAATTGTCAAGCCAAGATCAATGTTATAATCGGTAATGATGGATGATGTACTATATCACGTATCAATTTGGAGCATAATGATGCACTTAGTCCACATAAATCTCGTTTTCAAAAGTGCAATAAAAAAATGGATGGGTATGTGAAAAAGAGGCTTGAATTAAATGATTAAGTGGGTATAGGCTTGAGTAAGAATTTTTATTCTTTAGCTGTTGAAAGTGGCGGTTTTGAGTATTTGTCATGCACTGAGAAGGAATGCAGGAACTATATTACAAAAGCAAGGCAGCTTAGACTAGGAGTTTGGGACGCTGAAGCACTTGGGAATTATTTCTCTTGTATGCACCCAAGAAATTCAAATTTTTTTATATGATTGATATGGATGAGAAAGGTTGTTTAAGAAATGTTTTTTGGGCAGATGCAAGGTCCAAAGCAACTTATGAGGCTTTTGGTGATGTGGTATCATTTGACACAACATACTTAACAAATAAGTATGACATGCCTTTTGCTCCTTTCGTTGGTGTAAACCATCATGGACAAACCATATTATTTAGATGAGGAAGGTCATTTGAGAAATGTTTTTTGGGCAGATGCAAGGTCCAAAGCAGCTTACGAGGCTTTTGGTGATTGTTATTATTGATATTATTAATATTATTATATATGATATATTATTTTTAAAATTTTTCATGATATAATAAATATTTGTACATTTCTGTATATTTTTTTATTATTATCTAAAAAATATTTTGGAGCATTTAATTTGTTAATTGTCTTTACATATGTACGATTTTGTTAAGTTTAGTCTTTTATGTATTTTTAGTAGTTTTATGGGTGAAGGGAATAAATACAAGTAACACATAGGTAATGTCAGTGTATATTTATGATATATAAATAATTTATTCTATATCTAAAAAGATCTAATATTATATTATATAATGAATATGGTGGGAAGAGGAGGCTATGTTACATTTGAGACTTTTTGAGAGTGAGAGATTGTAATGGAGCAATTACTGATGGTAGCAATCAAAGAGGAAGGTTTGATACCAATTGTCGAGGGAAGTATGGTGGTGATTGTTGGTAGAAGAGATTGTCACATGAATTACGCTGCTTAGAGATTGTTGGAAAAATTGAAAGCTTATCCAACAATGCATGAAGTTAGTGAAGAGTTTGTAGTGAGGATGACATTCATGCTTAACCTCGGAAAGACTCTTAGAGGAGATGATAAGACTTTGGCTGCACCGTTGTTTCCAATGATATTTATTGGGGGAGAATTGGTTGGGGGTTTGGATCGGCTCATAGCTATTCATGTCACTGGCAAGCTTATTCCTATGTTGAAAGAAGCTGGTCCTATTTGGCTCTGAGTGGTTTGTTATATTTTTCTTATTTCATAATTATAATTAACATAATTTATATAATGTATGGTTATATATTACTATAAGTTGATTATATATTTCATTGTTTTATATTTTCCCTTCTTGATAGATTGTTTGAATGTTGCATCCATCTAAACCTAACTAATTATTTATTATATAAAATATTATGCATTTTTTGTTTTGATATATTTTGTAAGGTTGGTATAATGCATAGAGAGAGCATGTATAGTAATGGTACGATGAAGAGATAATGAAGATGAAGATGGAGTAGATGACAGAGAGAGAGAGAGAGAGAGAGAGAGTATAATTAATCAATAATGGTGAAAGAATCATTCTATATTGTTTTAATTGTGCTCTCAGCTCTGTGACATCATTATTTTATCTCTTTTCCTCTCTCTCTCTCTCTCTAACACTCTATGTTCTTCTAGTTTTTATGGTTTCGTTATATATATATATATACACATATATATATACACACATATATATATATATATATATACATATATATATATATATATATATATATATATATATATATATATATATATATATATTTCTATTCAAAGTTTTGTATATAATTCATACAAAGATATTCAAACTTGTTATACATATGGTTTAAGTGCTAAAGTAACAATGGTGTAATCCTTTTTTTGTATTTCTAGGGTGTGTTTTTTTGTGAAGTATAAATAAAATTATTTATATTGTTATTGCTTGAATTTATGCATATAATAACTTGGATCAATGCTTCTTATATGTCTCTATCAAGCACCGTATGCACTTCCTTCTCTTGACGGCATTTCCTATCAGGATGTGGATTTAGTTAATGTTTTTTTTATTTGTTTTCCTTTTGCTTTTGTGTGGATGTTTATGGTAAGCGTATTGTTTTTTGTGATTGTAATATCTTATGTTTGGTCTTTTTTTATTGTTTTAGCTTTTTATCTTTTGAGTGTTTTTTTTTAATTATTAGCTTATGTTGTACTTTCTTTATTTAATAAATTGGTTGTTTGTCTACTTTTATAATATATATATATATATATATATATGTAGATTTTATTTGTTATTTATTTCAATGAATTAGGTAATTTAGATTTTATTAAGATGACTTTATATAAATGGAAATGAGAGTGTATTTTTAGAAAATAATAAATGCTGTTAAATCAGAAGTTTGTAGTAGTGATATATATATATATAATCATATATTATATTTATAACATAATTTATTAAATATTTATATATGTCATAATAAATATTTCAACATTTTTTTGGGAATTTATGAGTTTTTTAACTGTACATATTACGACGTGTATAACAAATTTATAACTTTTAGAACAACCAATAAAAAAAATAAAAAAAGAGATAGTTATATTTTTTTTAAAAAAGTTTAGATTAAAAATATAGATAGATAGATAGATAGATAGATAAGTAGATAGATAGACTTATAGAGAGGGAGTGAGTATAAGTAGTAAAAGATTATGATAATATATATATATATATATATATATATATATATATATATATATATTAAGTAATGTGTTAAATGGTAATAAATCAAATAATGAATTTTTCATATGTTTTGTTAAAGTTTATTATTTTAAAACCTGGGTAGTAGTTTGTTAGAAAACAATAAAGTAGCATGTGAAGCAAAGGTAAGATAGAGATTTTTACAATGTGGCAGGTGGGTTTTAAGGTGATCTAATTATGTTTATTTATTTCTATATTTTTTAAATTGGTTATATATAGAGAGAGATGGAGAGAGAAAGGGAGTGAGTGCTTGAGTAACAAATGCTTATCATATATCTCCAAAACATATATTCTTCCCAGAAACATATATCTAAAAAAATTCATGTATTTAATGCATATATATGAAATTAAGCTAGTATTTGCATGTGCATGAGAATAAATAGACATGCATGCATGTATGCATGGAAAAGGAGATGTATACTTTATGTACATATGTATATGCATATATCTATGTATACCTACAACATGCAGTGTATATAAATCTATGTATACCTACATGCTTATATATACATGCATCTATCCATGTATACTTCATATAGATGGAGAGAGAGATGTATATCACATGCACATATCTATGTATATCTACATCATTCAAAATATATATATATATATATGTATTAATATGCATATATATTTCAAAATGTAGGGAAAAAGAGAAATATATAGACTAAATAAAGAAACATACTCTCAGACATTGGTAATGGAGCAAAGTAGTCTATTCCTTCGTAGTTTGTATGATGACCAAGGAAGTGATTTTAGAGTTATCATCATAGCACTGATATGGGAAACCAAAGACCAAGGCATAGGACCTAGTTGTTCTCTTTGACCATTTCATCATTATTATGATATATTGAGAAACTTCTAAACTTGTTTTAGATATGGACATTTGTCCATCTTTTATAGGATAATTATTTTTTTCCCCAATTCTAGCTATCTTTCACTCCCAACAATAATCATGCTCTTAACCCTAACACACTACTTTCTCTATTTCATCATTGTCCTTTATTGGAGGAATTGGGGGAGATTAGATGAGGTCTTAATGGAAAGCAACATATTTCAGGGTAACACTACTTCAAAAGGCTTCTTCTTCTATCAAGTTTGACACCGGTTTTGCAATTTTCTTTTACCTGTAGTGTTGTGGCTTCCAGCGTAGCAAGATTAAGTATCATCAACATCATCCCTAGCAGTACAGTAAAACTCATCATCATCAATACTATTATCATCATTATCATTATTATTTCTAACGCCATAAGAAAGATCGAGTAGTAATAATTTCGTTGCAATAAGTTTTCTTTTTAGCATATAGGTGTTCATCTTTTGTTATATGTATTTTCTTGTACTTCTTGCATTAGTTTTTTCCTTTGCTTATTTTTTATCTGTTCTGATTATGTGATTATTATGTTTTTGTTTGGCTTAGCATGACAGATCATTATCGTAGTGACATTTTGGGAAAACTTCCTCAAGATATTGTTGAAGAGATTTTCAGATGTATAGTTTCAACATCTTCTAATTCTCTTCATGATCTTAAACTTTTGCGTCGCTGGTAATTTTATTCATTTAAATAATAGAAATAAAAATTATTTGTTTAAATAATAACATAATTTTTTTCCTAATTGCAAGGGTTTTTATCACGCATCCAAAAGTCGTAGAGTTAGACAGATAATGCGGATAGATAATTTATGGTATCTTAGCATGGAAGAGTATATTACTTTTCTTCAGAATTGTGCATCAAGTGGAAATCTAGAAGCTTGTTTGAAACTTGGCATGGTAAAATTTATTATTACAATATTTATTTATGTTAGATAATTTATAGTATTAATATTAGGGGACTAATTTTTAAAATTGGTTTGCAGGTAGAAGTTATAAAGTTGAAAATGGATTCCGGCATACAATATTTACATAATGCAGCATGTAAAGGTTATTTTCCTGCAGGATATGCTGCAGGGATTATTTTGTATAAAGATCATATAACACACAATTCTGGTATAACAATATTGAATTTAGTTTCTTATGGAAAAATAGGTAATGTTTCAGAAGCAATAGATAGCAAAAGATCAGGTAATCCTATAATCAATAGTTATCGATATGTTATAGTAGAGTTTCTTAGAGAGATAGTATGGAGTGTAGAAGGCAAATGGATGGAAAAAGAGGTATGAGAGTGTGGTAAAGAGTTTTGTGGTCGGAATGTCAATGATATTATTTGCAATGGATGGTTAGGTGAAAATGGATTAGTGAGAGAGTTTTGCAGTTCATCTTGTAGATGGAAATATGAATTTAATTTGCTTTCTGAACTTATGTAATATTTATATTGTTTAGTTCCTTTTCTGTTATAGTTTTCTATATTTGTAATCTTGTATTATAGATGTACTTTTTTTAATGAATGTTATATGTAATATATTCTTGAAGTAGAAATTTGTTGAAGTTTCTATTAATATAACAAATGAAAAAAAATCAATATATAGATGTGTATATGCTAAGCTAATGTTCTTCAATAAGAGATGGGAATATGCAATAGCAAATGATAGGTGCTGGATAAATCCTTAAGTTTCTATTAATATAACAAAGGAAAAAATCAATATACAGATGTGTATATGTTAAGCTAATATTCTTCATGCCCCGATGGGAATATATAATAGTAAATGATAGGTGGTGGATAAATCCTTATGTAGAATCAACAGAGGGGAAAAACATAATAGATGAACCCATATGTGTAAAAAATAATATATGATGTGCGCGGCAAGAACGTCGAGATTGAGGCTGCTGTTAACAAACCCTGTCCGATCGAATTGGTTGGCTAGTTCCCAGTCCAAAGCCGGTTCATAACCGGTTCGATCAGGACTCGGTTCAAGTTATATGACTGAACTAGATTGGGGGCCGGTTCCTAGTTGAACCGGCCGGTCCGGTCTGGTTTTTCAATCCTTGACTTTTGCAATCTTTTATCGAAAACAGAATTTTAAAGCAAACAAAAACATGGGAAGTGGAATGGCATGTACTAATGTTCAATTCTTTTTTAACAATTATTTATTTTAACAATGTTATTTTTTAAAGTTCTACTTAAATTGTTTTCAAGATTATGTTAGTAATATATTAATTGAATAAGTGTGGGCCCGACATTATTAAAGTGTTTGGGAAAATTTAATAGTTTTGGATATTTGTTTTTGTAATTTGTTCACAATTATTTAGATAAATAATTGAATATTGTAAAATGATTGTGAGGATAGTCTTGCTTAGATTCGTTTCTACGGCTTGGATTGGGTCAGATAGAGGAATAAGAGTGGGGCCCGCATCATAAAAGTGGTTGGTGTAATTCAATGCATTTGGATATTTGTTTATGTAATTTGTGTTTTTTTTTAATTAACAATTATTTAGATAAATAATAGAATATTGCCAAATGATTGTGACGAAAATCTTGCCTAGATTCGTTGGAGTTGTGTTAGCCATGGGTTTTCTGTCTTAAATATGATTTATAATTTTTTTTGTTGTGAAGAAAACCCAGACCTAATTATATTGCTCCAAATGTCATGTCAAGGTTCTTAGGGGGTCAATGTGTGTGGGTTTTTTTTTTTTCATTAATGATATGTATTTTTTGAGTGTTACCACGTTTGATTTAGGAGATTGATGATTTTGTAGAAGATTAGTCTATTTCTATTCGGTGTTATGTATCTCTCTCTCTCTCTCTCTCTCTCTCTCTATATATATATATATATATATATATATATATATTTGTTTTGGGATAGGCACAACTACTTTAGAAATGCACATATATATATATATATATATATAGTTAGATAGATAGACAACGATGGTTGCCTTATGTTGTTTTGTTTTTTGTTAATTTTTTTTCTAATTTTTTTGCGTGTTTAGTCAAAGATATTCATCATGTTCTTAGAGATTTCTTTAAAAGGAGAGTCATTTTGTTTTACATTTGGATTTCTTTAAATTGTTGTGGTTCTTATTGTATAGATTCCTCTATAATTGTTTGCTATAGTTAAGGTGCAATGCGTGTTTAGTCAAAGATATTCATCATGTTTTTTGAGATTTCTTTAAAAGGAGAGTCATTTTGTTTTACATTTGGATTTCTTAAAATTGTTGTGGTTCTTATTGTATAGATTCCTCTATAATTGTTTGCTATAGTTAAGGTGTAGTGGGTCTTGTTGGCTTGCTACTGACATAATTATCTATATATATATATATCATAAATTGAAGGTTTTTGTATTATGATGGTGATCATACATTTAGTATTTTGTAAAGTTTTTTTTTAAAATGTGTATTGAGATCAAGTGAAGACTGGGAGTTTTGACAGCTTTTATTTTTTTAGTTGTATGCAAATTAGTTAGAGGGATATTAGATATGATTTGATGTGCATAGTTTTATGTTAGCAAGGGGAATGTCAGAAAATATTTAATTTTGTAACTTATTATTGTTAAGCTTGATGAACATATTCTGTATATATGTACATATATATATATATATATATATATATATATATATATAATTTTCAAAATGTGTTGTGAACATTTTTTATATTTGTATGGCGAATAATCAAAATTATTAGTACAAAAGGGGGAACATAGGTTAGTAACAATGACATAGAGACAGTTATCTTGTGTTGTTTGTATTTGGTTATTTTTTTCATATTCATTTTTGGTGTCTTAAGTCAAAGATATTCATTATATTTTGTTAGATTTTCTTCAAAGAATAGTGAATTTGTTTAACTTTTGTTTTTTCTCCACAACACATATGGGATGTACATAGTTTTACTGTTGATAAAATTTAAAAAAAAAATATTTTCTTAAAAGAAGAGAAATATGTTTTTATCTTATATGTATTTTATTAATGCTAGGTATGCTCACTTGCAAGTGTTCCTAATATTATATTGCTATCAGTTTCTCATTGGCCTGTTGACTAACAATGGAGAATTGGGAAGGATGTTAAAGTGACAAAACACTTAATCAATAAGGGGCGATCAAATATCTAATAAAGACAAACTCTTGAGGAATAGTGGTTTTGAGGGATAGAATTAAGATATATATATATATATATATTATATTTTTTTTGTTTTGAAAAATGCATGTATATAAACCTTGATGGTATGATGAAGAGATAATGAGGATGGAGGAGATGATAGAAGAGAGAGAGCATTGTTAATCATCAATGGTGAAATAATCATTCCATGTTGTCTTAATAGTGCTCTCTGCTCTATCTGTCATCATTATCATATCTCTTTGCTTCTCTGTCTTTTTTTTTTTTCTCTCTAACATCCTATCTTCTTCTTTTTTTAAGGTTTTATTCTCTGTATATTTCTATTAAATTTTCATATATAGCTCATACAAATATATTTAAAGATGAATATTATATATATATATATATATATAAATGCTTTTGTGTCTTTTATATTGGCAAACCATTAGCTAGCAAATATTTTTGTTTTATGTTGGGGTTATTCATTTATAGTCATGTCATTTTCCATCAATACATACATATCTCAAATTATTATGTGTTATTTTCTTTGTATATATATATATATATATATATATATATATATATATATATATATATATATATATATATATATATTTATATCTACATCCATTTATAACAACTTAGATTGGGAGTTTGGAATTGTGATAATCTTTCTTTTCTAGTTTATTATAACGTTTTTTCTTTCATTATTTAGCTATATTTTTTTCCGTTCTCTTTATCTATTTTTCTCAAATATTTGTTTTTTTTCTTTTGTCTACTATTTGTTTTCTCAAATTCTTGATGATCATTATTTTTGTTATATTAAAATAGGAGATAAGTCTTGTAATTATTTTCTTGAAGTTATCCCTTAAGATTTTATCTAAGAAGTCGTTGCATATATCACTTCAACATCTTCTAGATCTCTTCATGATCTGAAAATGTTACGCGACTGGTAATATCATTGATTATTCATAGCATTAAGCTATATATATATATATTTGCAGTTGTAAAAGTTTTTATGTAGCATTGAAAAACTGCAAAGTTGGCCAGTTTATGCGAGTTGATAATTAATGGTGTTTTGACATGAAGGAGTACATTATTTTTCTTCAAAATTGTGCCCGGAGAGACATTGTGGAAGCTCTTTTGGTGCTTGGATTGGTGAAGAATTTATCATTTATTTTTTTTCATGTTAGATGAGTTATAGTTGTAATATTAGAATTTTTTTGTTTTTTTTTTTCAGATTGAATGTATTCAGTTGAATATTAATTCAGGCATCCATTATCTTACAAACTTAACGTTTAAAGGTCATTTATTTGCTGGCTATGTAGGGGGAATTCTTTTGTACAAAAATCAAGAAACATGTCATTCTGTTATCGAAATGCTTAGCATGAAAATGGATTAGTGACAGAGTTTTGCAGCCAACTTTGTAGATGGACCTATGAATTTAATTTGTTTACAAAACTTTTGTAATGTTTGTTTCATTGTTTGGGTTTTTTTTAAGTTGTTTGTGCATAAAAGTAGTCTTATATGGGTGTTTTCTTGAATGAATTCCATATGTAATTACATTTTGAAACAATGCTTAAATGGTATTGTTATGAGTTCTTTATTTGTTCAGTAATTTATTTATTTTGATATCAAGGATTTTGTTATCGATTCTTTGTTTAAGAAGAAGATCATATTTGGTCTTGATTTTAACAATTGTTTTTCACACACACACACATACATATATTATATTTATATTTTCAACTAAAAGAGTTTATTATGGTTATTAGATGGTTGTTATTCATGATAATACATAATTTAGTAATTGGGGGAAAATTCATATAAGATTACAAAATGATATTTCCAATTTTCCATCATAATTTTTTGTTAATCGTAATAATTGCATAGTTATATCATTTGCAATAATATGACGTTATTATAGGGAGTGTTAATGTTTTTTCATATATCCACAATGGACTTTGGAACTATAAGATGATTTTCTGCAATAATTTTTTTTAAATATCCATATATTTTCACTTTGAAAATGTGTATTACAATCCTCCTAAAAGAGAACAGACTATAAATAATCCATTACAAACTAATAGTACATTTTATATGTTATCAAAAATTTCTCTATATACAACATTTCTAGTCTTATTTGTATATTTGCCATTATTGTCAAGAATCAAAATCTTTAATCCTCCAAATGATGTAACTCTTGACAAAGCAACATAAAGTTGTCCATGTGAGAAGACAGGTCTTGGTAAGTATAGACCAACTAAGTCTAGTGTTTGTCCTTGACTTTTGTTTATAGTCATTGCATATGAAAGACTAATAGGGAATTGTTTCCTACACATTATGAAAGGCCATTTAGTATTTGCATAGACATAATGATTCGAGGTATATAAACTTTTTCACCTATATTAGAACCTGAAATTATTCTTGCTTCTATAATATTTGGACAAAGTTGTGTTACTATTAATTTAGTTCCATTACAAAGTCCATTTGCTTGGCTTATATTTCTAATTAACATAATGACACAACCTATTTTTAAAGTTAGTTCATGGTTCGGTATTCCTGTGAACTTTAGTGTATTGAGGAATTCAATTGCGTATAATGATTCATGAGCTTCAGCACCTGTCGAAGATTTTGAGATATAATCTGAGCTTAAATAAGTTTTTTCAGAAGCTTTTATTCTTTGGATCATAACTTCATTTATTGTGTCAACAGTTTCATTGTATGTTGTGATAATAGTTCTCTGTCTAAGATAATTTGCATCTGTATAATTCATATCAAATTGTTGATAGATAGCATCAATAATTGCTTCGATTGGGTCTCTTGGACTTTGTATTAAAAAATCTTGTGGAATTTCTATACATTCACCTTCCTCATCATCATTACTGTCAATAGATGGAACTTTACCATCACCTATTTTTAATAACCAATCTGCAAAGGCTTGTAGTTGGTATTTGGCTACTTCATCAAGGTTGTTTTGTTGAAGTCTAATATTTGTTTGAAGTTTAAATATTGTGCAGTATTTCCATAGGTGCGAATGAGTAATAGCTGCATTAATAATATCTGATCTAGTTTATCCCTCTCTCTTTTTCTTTTCGCACTTAGTTTATCCGATCCGAAATCCCCTGTTAGACACGGGGAATGTAATGCATGAAAATCTAGATCTTTTTTATGAAAAAAATGGAAGGCAGCATTCACGAAGGAAGGATAAAAAGAAAAAGAAAAAAAGATTGATTCCTTTTTCTTCTTGGGGCGAGAAGGCCTCCTTCCGGGGGGGCCCGAGCCATCAGTGAGATACCACTTTGGAAGAGCTAGAATTCTAACCTTGTGTCAGGACCTACGGGCCAAGGGAGCATATCTTTACCCTTGACCTATTTCTATCCCTAGCTTGTAGTTTTCAAACTGGATTGCTTATTAGGTTAAATAACTAGATTGACTCATCTAACTTTCTTGCCCTTAGGATACCAACTCCAACCTTAGGTATTGGATAAAGTGAAAATCCTGGTATTGGAAAGGAAAAGGTTCCAATACTTTCACTAGCCCTCGGCGGAGAACTCCCAACGCAAAAAGAAAGGCTTACCCCAGGACTTGGACTGCTTGTTTTCAATCAATTGAAAGAAGATACTGATAGAAAAGCTTTCTCACATTCACAGGAAAAAAGAAATTGTAACTGCCTTTTTTTTTCTTGTTTGTTACTATTTGTCTATCTTATATAATTGTAAATATGTCTACTATACATATATTCTGAATACACTATCATAGAGCACAAAGTATACCATAAGAAAGTATATCATTTTCATATTATATTATAATAATGTAAGTATAATATTAAATGGGAATTCAATGATATGTACCTGATTTGGGCAATCTTTATTTGATTTTGTTGATGTAAACTGTAGTTTTTTGTTTTATAGCTGCATAAAAATTGTAAGTATTAGTTTATATATGAGCTTAACTATAAATTAATGCTTTCAAATAAAAGTAAATATAAGTAAAAGAAAGAATCTCAAATAATACAAAGACCAACTAATAGAACTTGTATGAATATAATTAGTATCTTCGTATATGATTGTTTTTCTTGAGTAATTTCATATTGAAATTAACTTTGTAAGGTTTGATTATTGGATTGACATTTATCAAAGATTTCCATATATAAAAAATTAAAAAATAATGCAATTGCATCTCTGCATTTTTGCAATTTTTTTTTTCTTACAAATCATTCAATTTGGTTTTGGTTACAAATTATCTTCAAATTAAAGTTAACAATTCAAAAGATGAGAATGTTAGGATTGAAGTTATATATATATATATATATATTGGGGACAGGTCAAATGTTTAAAATTATATTTATCCAATACAAAAATGATAATCATATATATATATATATATTGAAATATATATTATATAGTTTTTTCCACTTTTTAATATTATTAATTATTATTTGATATATTGTGTTGTTTCAAATACATGTATATATATGTTTCTTTTAGAATATTATGCTATTTATTGTTATGTAAGATAATATCTAGTAAATATCTAACATGTCCTTTATCAAACTCGTTCAACTAAAAACAAATGAATTGTATATATTTTATCTAGAAGATAAAAAAAATGTTGAAGTAAATAACAAAAAAATTACCATATATATATATATATACATTTGCAAACAAAAAAAACATAATAATAGTCTTAATTAAAAAGTAATTAATTTGTCAATGATATTCAATGATTATCCATATTCTGATATCATGATGTTCAAGAAACATTATAAATCATGAAATCATCATATTATATATTACATAATAATAATATTATGTATATAACAAATAACATAAATAAATGTAAAACATGCAAAGACCTTGAAATGCAAAAACAAAGAAGTGATGATGAAAAGGACAGCGGCGGGGAACAATCATGATATGAATAAGTCCATCAATTATAATTTCTTTCTAATGCATGAAATCCAATAAAGGTAAGCATTTTTGTATTTGAAATTCTCATGGAATTTAAGCTATATAACAAAGAACATTAGGTAGATAAACACAACTTATGTACATCATCATGTAGAGAGATGATTTCAATTCATATTTGTGTATACATAGAACAATTGCAACTTTATGAAACATCAGCAGACATCAAACAATTAAAGCTAAAGGCCAAAAATAAATAGCTGCAAACCTCAAAGCAATATTAAGATCAAGCTTGTAATCAAGAGCATTCAATAATAACCACTTCTAATATTGAGAATGGCTATTTGTAGAAGAATATTACCAAATGTTTTTTTTAGTGAATTATTGATTAGCTTCATGATCGAGAAATAATTGATTGTTACTGATAAGGCCTTGAGGATAAATATGCTTGTGTATCTTTCATTCATTATCCTAAATTGCTATTAGCTTCTAGGTATATGTTGAACCTATTCTGAAACAGCATTGAGCAATGATGGAGTTATTCTAGAAGAATTACCTATAGCTTGGCTAGATAAATAATATATAGAGATAAACAACCACCCATCGCGAAGCTCACCGTCGTAAGCAAACAGTTACCGTCGGCCTCCACCTCCCCACGTGCTCCAGCCTATACCTCATAGATACCGGCGCATCTCCCTCACTAGGTTTCCTCCAGAACACCCTCCATTTGTAAATCCGAGTGAGACTCCGCCGCCACTGTTGCTCTTCAAGCCCAGGGACATCATCCCAGGGTGATCTTTCCTCCTGCACCTTCACCATGGCCTGCGGATACAGTAACCCAAATGGCGCCGGTGAGGGCTTCGTCTGTTGTGTCAGTGACAGAAAGACAAGGTTGGTTCCACTCTCACAGCACCCTCAGATCCTGAGAGGAAAACCGAATAGGAGGATGTAAGAGCGCCGAGACTCCACTCATGTCGATCTGAGACGCCAAAAGTGGGATTCACGCTTTTTGTCAATGACCATTGACTGTCTCAGTTGTTGTTTGGATCTCCATTATTGTCCCTAGCATTGAGGAAATCCAAAATAAGTATGGCATACCTTTTGCTCCTTTCATTGGTGTAAACCATCATGGACAAACCATATTATTTGGATAAGGAAGGTCGTTTGAGAAATGTTTTTTGGACTGATGCACGGTCCAAAGCAGCTTACGAGGCTTTTGGTGATGTGGTATCATTTGACACAACATACTTAACAAATAAGTATGACATGTCTTTTGCTCCTTTCATTGGTGTAAACCATCATGGATGAACCACATTATTTAGATGTGGTTTGTTATCAAAGGAAGATACAACGATTTATATTTGGCTATTTAAGACATGGTTAGAATGTATATCCGGTAAGGCCCCAAAGCCAATAATTACATATCAATGCATGAAAATTCATGGTGCGATTAAGACTGTTTTTCTGAATTCTCATCACTGGCTTTGTCTCTGGCATATAATGAAGAAGGTTCCTGAGAAGCTTGGAGAATTCAATGAGTAACATGGCAATAAGAAGATTTAAAGTGCATCGTTTATGAGGCAGTGGATACTCAAGAACTCGAAGACATTTGGTTGAAGATAATAAAAGACTAAAATTTTGAAAAAAATAAATGGATGATTTTTTTTATATCAAAATCGACAACGATGGGCTCTAGTTTATGTCAAAAGAGTTTTTTTGGGTAGGAATGTCTATCACTCAAAGAAGTGAAAGCATAAATGCTTTTTATGATGCCTATGTTGACCCTACAACATCATTAAAGCAATTTGTGGAGCAATATGACAATGCATTGAAAAGTAAGATTGAAAAGGAAAACAAGGCTGCTTTTGCTTCTTCTAACACATGTTTTCCAATGTTAACAGATTGTTATTTTGAGAGGCAATTACAAGAAGCTTATACAAATGAAATTTCAAGTTGTTTCAATATCAATTAAGAGGAATGCTATATTGCGATCTTGCACTTGTGAATTCAAATGGGTCAATATCTACATTCTATGTGACAGACATTTTCAGAGGAAAATAAGGCATACTCAGAAAAGAAGTTGTATTCATTGTATACCATAATGAAATTGTACTTGAGGCCAAGTGCTCATGCCGTTTATTTGAGTTTAGAGGAATTATTTGTAGCCATATATGCAAGGTTTTTATCAAGAGGAATGTAAAAGACATTCCATCTCAATATATTTTACCCCGCTGGAGAAAGGATATCAAGCGCAACCATACTTATCTGATGAAGTCCTATGATGACACAGAAAACTATGAACATAAAGTGTGATACAACAACTTATGCGCCCATTTTTCTAAAGCTGCTGAAATTGGAATACAATCCATGGGAAAATATAATTTTTTAATGAAATGTGTTGATGTGGCAATAGAGAAGATGGATAATACAATTTCTTGGGAAAGTCATTCAAAGCAACTTATACCACCGGTTGTGTGGGAAGAAAATCATGACTAACACCAAACAACCTCTTCAACTACAAAATTTCTAACTCCTTTAAAAGTGCGGAGTAAGGGTCGACTGCCATTAAAAAGAAAGAAGTCAAAAGTTGAAGAAATTATCACTAGAAATAAGAGAAATGTAATCAAATTTTACATTAAATTTTGTGACTTCTATAATATTTTCTTGGCTCTAATGTTAATTTTTATTTTTCAGAAAAAAAAGTAAAAAAAAGGAGATGCGCAAACTCCAAATGACACTCATGTTCAACTTTGCACTCAATAAAGTGTGGTAATGTTTGGTATTTAACATTTATATTTGTTATGGTATTTCACATAATTTTTTAATATAATATAATTAATTTTTTTTTTCTTAGGTGATTTCGAATACTCTTCTAAGCACATTGAATATACATGTTAATAGATTCACTTTGCAAAATCTAGGGATTGATACTTCGTCGCGGGTAACTAAAAAAGAACCCTATATGATATGTGATTTAGTTGTATAATGCCTTTCTTTCAATTGGACAGGAGGTACTTAATCATGTATTGTTGTTCTTGAAGGATATTATATCTACACCTGAAGCAGTGGAGGAAAGTTTAAAGAGCTTATTGTAAGGTTTAAGCTTGAGATATAGTGTGGGTTTTATTGTGTTTAATTTCCTTTAATAATATTAAATAATAAATTTACTGATATTATTAATAATATTAATATTAATATTAACAAAGTTTGTAAAGAATAATCCTAAATATGTATAAAAAGATAATTATAGTCAAATTTTTATAAAAGGGTAAATTGGTAAAATATACATCACACTCCCCTCACTCCTGCTTTCTCCTTTCAACCAAAAACAAAAAAAAACAAAAAAAACAAAACAAAGATTATGCCTCCACACTCTTCCATCGAATCAAGCTTAACATTTTTTTCAAACTCTCCTTTCTCCTCTCCTCCTTACTCCCCCTCACTCCCTTTTGAACCAAACAAGAGGTAAAGAAGAATCTTTATAAGGCATATGTGTAATTTTATGATTTTGTTGGGTCATATAATTATTGTTTCAACAAAAAATAAAGTGGAAAACAGAAATAGCTTGAGGTGTGTAGTAACTGTCTTCAAAGATAATTTGCCAAAAAATATAAATGATAAAATTAGCATGGCATATCCTCTAGGATTCAACAAGCTCTTCTATATAAATAGGAGGTAGAAATTAGCAAAAATAAGAACCCAACAATGAGAACAAAGGCTGAAGAAGGAAAAGATAAGTGGATTTTTCAGTATATATCTATGCCTAGTATGTTAGTGGTTTTATATGTATAAACCAAACAACTAGTTTCTGAAATGTATAATTCTCTAAATAATCCCTTTACTTTTTCAAACTTACCATTTTAGTCCCTCACATTAAATTGTAATATTTTAGTCCCTCTACTATGTTTAAATGAGCCATGTCAGTCCCCCTTTTTGATGATTTAGGGTTAGGGTTTAGGGGGACTGACATGACTAAATTAAAATTGTAAAGAGACCAAAAGGTTACCGTTCAAAGTAAAGAGACTAAAAGGGTAAATTTAAAAAAAAATAGAGGGACTGTTCAGGGAATTATATCTTTCTGAAAAGTAGGAAGCAACGCTCACAAAAAGGTTGTTACAGTAACAATAGGGAAGCACAAGTAGTAGAGAAAAAATAGGTAGGTCGAGTCTTCAAGTTTTACCAAGTCAATATTGGACTAATTCCTTTTGAAATATCTCTAATTCTTACCACACTAATTTCATATTTATTTTTAGTAAATATAATTTTTTTTACTTCAAAATTGACCATTACCTATATATTTATTTATGAGTAAATAACCTAAATAATCCCCTATCTTTTTGCACAATTTTATTTCGGTCACCTAGCTTTAAAATTTATGATTAGACCCCTACATTTAGTTTTTGTTATACAATAAGGTCACTCGGGTTTATGGTATTAACGCCGATTATATGTGGCTTACAGTATGGTCACCCTTAGGGGTATATGTGCTTACAATACGGCAAGCCACGTATGACAGCCATTAACATCGTATGCTCAGGTGGCCTTGTTGTAACAAAAACCAAATGTAAGGGACCAAATTGTAACTTTTTAAAATTGAGTGACAAAAAATCAAAATGCGTGAAAATATATATGGTTATTTAAGTTATTTACCCATTATTTATTTATTTATTGGTTTTTTTTCTGGTGAAATGACCTATGAAATAGCTATGGCTAAGACTAAGCAATCAAAAAGGATGACATAGTAACAACAATTGCTTCCATAAGCCACTAACGGAGATAAATGCCCTTGTGGAATAAAGATAACCTATATTGATAACATATAAATGTGGGAGCACGATTATTAAATAATGGCGTTCCTTTGGAATCAACACTAGATTTATGTCAAGAATTCTTGACTATAAGGCTTGATGCAATTGATGACAACATGATATCTCCAAGCTAAGAACCTATCATTAAAGGGTATTACATCAATCAAGCTCATTCAATTAATTAATATTTGTGCCAAAAAAATAAATCATAAACAAGAATGCTCTAAGGCTTGCAATACATCATCAACTTCAGCAGCTAAATTGGACTTTGCCATGATAGCCCTAGCCCTTGACAATTCATTCCAAAAATCCCTTTGAGCCAAGACCAATTGTACATATAAACAATGGTATGGATCTAATGTTTATGGGTGTGGGAGGAAATTATTATGTGAAAAGAAAGTTGAGATCAGTCCAAGAGAACAATTGCTCCAAGATAACAAATCTACATAACAATAATTCCTATAAACATGCTCACCTATGAAATAGTATTCTAATCCTCATTCCCATGAAACTTGAGAAAAAAATCAAGAATTCTATAATCATCGACTCTAGTAACTTGATCACATATTTAAGAATTGTTCTTAGAGATCAAGTCTTGAATATTATTAATAGTGTGGGGGATTAGATATCCATCGTAATTCCAACAAATAACATTAGTTGAATTTATAAATATCTAACTATAAGAAGAAGATGAAGAAGAAGGGAAGTTAAGAAGTATGATTATTTAAATAGCTTTTTGGAGCAAGAAAAACTCTTGTTTGTTGTGTGTTTGGCCAGTGCTTCTAATTTGATGTTGTCCTAAAAATAATCCAAAGTCATGGAGTCATTTAGTTAAAAAAAAAAAACCCTCAAGGTCTCATGATCATCTAAGTCCTTTACTTTCGTGAGTTCATGAGGGTACTCTTCCTTATTATGTGAAAACAACGAAAAAAGGGCACCAAAAACCTTATCGACAAGACAACTTTGAGAAAATAAGTCTAGAGATCAGGATCTAAATGATCCCTTGGAACAAGGTTAGAAGAATTAGAAAGAAGATACACAAATAATAGCAAATAGGGATATTGGAAGATTTCAACAAGATTGGGTTTCCATTAGCAATATAAACAATAGAAAGGGTGATTCACTAGAGCTATGCTTGTGACTTTTGAGGAGTAAAGGTTTCTAAACAATCATCTCATGTGCCCTAAAAGATCAAAGACTTTGATTAAATATCATATGAAGACTTGGAAATGGCAGTGGAAATAGGTGCTGGGAGACCATCAGCCTTGATAGCATCATCAAGGCCGACGTCATCAAGAACATGAGAGGACAAAAGCAAAAAAGGGCCAAATCCCTCAAAACCATCCTATTACTCCTATGTATCACTCTCCAAGTTAATTATCATCTATATTTGGGACATTATATGCGAGGACAAGCCATGGTAGTTTGACTCTTTCTTATGGTACCATGACCTCAGCCTTCATTGTAATTGACCCTCATTTTGGGGGGAGGGGTGGACGTGGGCCAAAGTTTATCACTAACATCAAGGTTCAATGAAGACAAAGAAAAAGCAGGCTCTAGGGGCTTGAATGCTACCACTTGTGAGAATCTCTCCAAGTCGCCATGCTAAGAACTCAAGGTTAGCTAGTAGCTCTCTACAATTCATTACTAAGACAAGAAGAATACTACACAAAAATATGACCTATCAAGTCATAAAGAATACAGAAGGTTCTTATATAAAACCATAAGAAAATTACCCATTAATCCTCATTACCAACCAAAATTCATCACCTCAAGGCTTTTATTTTTTATAATTATTAATCATGATTTATATTTTTATTTTTATTATGCTATTTATTACTTAATAAAATTAATTAAAAAATTATCATGATGTTGCCAAGGGTCTCATATTCGTAAAAACTGGTCATAGTATCAAGCAAATAATAAGTCTCATCCAAAGGCAACATTATTTATATGTTAAAAAAGAATTTTTATTCATTTAGGCTATACTAAAAAAGGGTTTTAGAGGCGGTTTTCAAGACCTATAGAAGTTGTTTAAACCGCTTCTATAGCTATAATGTTGGTTTTGTCACCCACCTCTAAACTGCCTCGTATCAAGCCAGCTCTACACTTTAAAGTCGGTTTGTACCAACCGTTGGGGTAAGTTTTATCTACTAAAGCAATTTTTAATAACAAGCATAGAAACGGATATAACCGTCTCTAAAAATTATAAGTGGTAGAGGCATTTATAACCCCCTCCATAGCTAATAAGTTTTTATCACTCATCAATGGTTTTAGAGGCGGTTATAACCACTTTTATAGCTAATAATTTCTTATCCCTCCTATATAGTTTTAGAGGTGGTTATAACCACCTCTATAGCTAATAATTTTTTACCCTCCCCAATAGTCTTAGAGGTGGGTTATAACCGCCTCTATTGCTAATAATTTTTTATCCCTCAATAGTTTTAGAGGTGATTATAACCGCCTCTATAGCTAATAATTTCTTATTCCTCCTCAATAGTGCTAGAGGTGGTTATAAGTTATAACCCTTTCTAAAACTATTATTTTTCTAACATGTTCATACGTATAGAGTTGGCTATAACCACCTCTAAATTTATTAATTAATTGGATTAAATTTTAATTTATTTTTCTACTAATAATAGATAAATTTGTTTAACTAGAAAATAAAAAACATGAATCTTTCAATGCATTCAAAAGTATCCTAAATTCAATTTCATTGACTTTATTGACAAGTAATGAGCTCAACTACGGCATATTTTGTTTAATAACAAAATGTAAAGAATTGTACACTATTTGTCTATATTTATTACAAAATATTTTTTTTGTTTAATTACACAAAGTAAAAAGCTTCGTGTATCCTCTTAATCTTCAACCCTCTCGATCTTTGACCATGAATTCTCATACATAAGTAAACACACATTATCAAATAAAGAGCTATAATTGTAATTAAAAAGAATTCAAGTAGAGCTATAATTATAATCTTCAACCCTCTCGATCTTTAACCATAAAACTCAGCCTCATTTTGGAAACAAGAAAATCAAAAAGGTTGTTGCAGTTAACTTTGGTGACACAACATGCTCTCAATAGCCATTACTCAACACAAGTATAATTAATAGTTTTATCAAACAAAACACATTGGATGAGTTCATGGAATTTACACAACACAATGGATGAGTTCATGGAATTTGCACCGAACTGTACATATATATAAGACTATTTATTTTGTCACAAATATTGTTTTCTGTCTCAACAGTTTTCTAAGTAAAAGTTTTGTAGATAAAATGCATTCCATTAACAATATTTATGTTCATAATTTGAAATTCAAACTCATGTAAATATTATTTGTTGATACATTGCATTTGAGAAGTTATTTAACCATACTTATGTATTAAAAAAAATCAATATCACAAAAACCAGAATTATACGCAACCCACTAATCACTCTGAAATCAAAACTTATTTTTTACTAATCGGTTAGTTTTAAAATCAATCCATTATAAAGAGCTATAATTGTAATTAAAAAGAATTCAAGTAGAGCTACAATAGAGTGCTCTATTCTCTTATCAAATAAGAACAAAGCACTCTGATGATGTAGATGAATTCAAGTAGAGCCAAACAATTCTATTAATAAGTAATAATTATTTTTGCAGAAATATTGTATAGTCGCTTGATTACATATTTTTTAAAAAAATTTTACTTAATTGCATACAGATAATGGTGACTTCAATGAATCTCTATATTTATCAACTTGATGAAATGACATCTTTCCTTAGCCATAAATACAAAAATAATAATGGTACCCTGTCATCAAGTTCTCGTGGACACAGGAAAAAATTTCATTGTTTAGATAGCAACATTCTTATGCAAAATTCTACCCCATGACAGAAATTGAATGCACAAGAACAAACAAATTACCTTTGGACTAGAAATCTGTATAACATAATCTAAATATATTTACCTCCATCACTCCAAAGTGAATACTCGAATCCACTAAAAAAAAGAAGAAAATTGGTCAAAATAATGATGAACATTGTAAGTTTTGAGCAAAAACAACTCTACTTTGAAAGCTAATAACCAACAAATCTCTTGAGCCACATGATGTTTAGATTTTGTCCACCGAAATCAGTCAATAGATGATGTATTTTTGTAAATTTGAGTTTGCAAAGAGTATTTTTGTAAATTGAAACAAATCTGTTAACCAACCTACCTTAAGGAAATATATCATTGTCTTAATTTCTTATTTTAACAATAAGAGATTGCCCATCTCTTATTGATTTTGATAGGTAATTGCATATGGCTTCCCCCCAAGAAGTTTTGGTAGCAAGAGAAGTAGGTTGGACCTGAGAAGGCCTGAGTTCATCCTTTTGGTTCTTTATTTACCATTTTTAATGTCAAAGGCATCAGATCATCCTTTTATAGTTACAACAAACTCTACTTATCTTATTTAACCAATTATGGTTATTATGTACTTCTAACACTAATTTAAGTATACAAAGCTCAAATTAACAAATCTTTTCCTCATTATTCTTGTGACTTTCAATCCAATCTCTGGGCGTAGTTTCTATGATAAAAATGTATGTTGTTATTCAATATGTTCGTAAGATGCATGGAAACTTGTGTTTTTGTTTTGTTTTGTTTTTTTTAAACAATCTCTGTGATGCATTTGATGTGAGATATGGCTTCAAATATACAAGACAAACTCTAATCCCCAACTCTGACATCACTTTCCAAAAGTTTGAGAAAGTACACAAGCTTAAATACATTGTAACAGTCTCACATGAACCCCAATGCTCATGTGACAAGAATAATAAAAACAACTACCATTAATTCTCTCACCCCAAAAAAAAAATCCACAACAAAGATTACCAAGCAAGAAACCAATCATTGTCCTTAAAGAAATACACCGCATAAAGCATATGGATGGCAGTGCTTAGCACGTCCCTACTCCCAAACCTAGAATTCCTAACTCCATTTAATTAATCTAATTTAATTTGTTAATTATATAATATATAGAATTATTACTTCCAATTAGAAAAGTTAACTTTTATGATCCTAGTACTAAATATTTTGCATGTATATAAAGGAATAAAAAGTTATATCTACACTATGTATATATCCTTAGCACATGGTTGAGGATCAAGCAGCTTAATTAATTGTTCTCCGTGCTCTTAATTTTCCACGATTAAATGCTGTAGAGTCCCATCATCACCATGTGAGGTTATAAAGTTTGAAGAAGTATGGGTTAATTTATAGATGTCCAAATTAACGTGGCTAGTTAATGATATGTTTTTCTTGAGAAATTTGCGGCATTGATTAGATAAATTGTCAATAGCTGAACTTTAATGTTTGTAGAGAGTGTTATTGACTGCCAACGTAAGGAAAGATTAAGACAATGTAACATATGATTAGATAAAGTTGTTTGGTTTGATACTCATAAGGATATTCATGTGAAGAACCAATGCCTACCTTTTCATCTAGTTTTCATGCTAGATTTCCTGAAGGAAAAGGATACAGAGTTGATCATGAAGCTTACAACCCAAATCAGACCCTAGCTTCAACCAATCAAGCTTCACTGCTTCAGCTGAAAATGTT
>NC_052489.1:20367886-20435785 GCF_009730915.1 Dioscorea cayenensis subsp. rotundata
AGAATATTTTTATAAATATAAAAAGAATAATAAGAATAAAGAGCCAGAATATTTACCAAATATCTTGATAATTTACTTCTTCTTCTTCTTTCTTCCTCTTATTTCTTCTTTTCTTCTTTTTTCTTTTATATTCAAAATATACAAGCGAGGGGGTATTTATTGGCTTATAAGAGTTGAATGAACGTTCAGGATCGATTTGATCCGACGGTCCAAAATACCCTTGTAGGTGGAATAGTAACAGTACTAGCGGCTGCTACAGTGTTGCGTCTGCTACAGCAGTAGGCATCTATTATAATATTTATTTATAACACTCCCCCTTGGATGCCTACGAACAAAGGATATGTCTTGTTAAAACCTTACTAGGAAAAACCAATGGGATAAAAATCTAGTCAATGAAAAAGAGTACATTATCCTTGGTATATTTGAGGGTTACTGCCTCATTAAAAACCTTGCCTCGGAAAAACCCATTGGGATAAAAACCTTGGCGAAGGAAAAAAGAGTACAGTTTCCCCCTCAAATAAATAATTCTAACTTATATCAAAAGTACTTACATTCTTAAGTCTTCTCATCCCAATTTGTGTATAAATCTTTGGTGAATGCACTTAGGAAGTGATTTTGTGAATAAATCATCTTGATTCTCATTGGATTGAATCTTTTGAACTTCTATAATGCCTTCTTTCTAGAGATCATGAGTGTAGAAAAATTTTAGTGATATATGTTTCGTTCTGTCACCTTTAATATAACCTCCTTGTATCTGAGAAATACAAGCACTGTTGTCTTCATAAATTACTGTAACATTTGTTGTTACTAATGATAATTTGCATGATGATTGTATATGCCCAATCATAGATCGTAACCATTGGCATTCTCGACTTGCTTCATGTAAAGCTAGAATTTTAGCATGATTTGATGAAGTAGCTGTAAGAGTTTGTTTTATCAAACGCCATGAGATAGCTATACCATTGTAAGAAAATATGTATCCATTCTGAGATCGCCCTTTGTGAGGATCAGACAGATACCCAGCATTAGCAAAGGTTGTGAGGTTGGATGAAGATTCTTGTGGATAAAATAAGCCCAGATCTGTAGTTCCTTATAAATAATGTAGCACATCTTTTACTCCTTTCCAGTGTCTTCGTGTCGGTGTAGAGCTGTATCTTGCTAGAAGATTTATTGCAAAAGCTATATCTGGTCATATATTATTTGTAAGGTACATTAATGCACCAATTACACTTAGATATGGAGTTTCCGGACTAAGAATGATTTCTCCTTTTTCAGGTGGACGAAGTGAATCTTTCTATACATCAAGTGCTCAGACAACCATTATAGTACTTAATGGATAAGCCTTTTCATATTGAATCTCTTTAGCACCTTTTTTGGATAGGTTGATTGATGTACAAATATTCCCGAGGGTAACTGCTCGATTTGTATACCAAGACAAAATTTGGTCTTTCCCAAATCTCTCATTTCAAATTCCTTCCTTAGATATGATGCTGCAATTGCAATTTCAGAAGGAGTGCCTACAAGATTTAAATCATCCACATATACTGCTATCACAACAAAACCGTTAGTATAACTTTTAATAAACACACATGGACATATACTATCATTTTGGTACCCTTATTTTATAAGATATTCAGTAAGACGATTATACCACATCCGTCCAGATTGTTTTAATCCATTAAGAGATCTCTGTAATTTAATAGAGTATAAATAATGATGATTTGTAATGTCTGTTTTTCTGTATCCTTCAAGGATTTTCATATATATGTCATTTTCAAGTAATCCATATAAATATACTGTGACAACATCTATCAACTACATATCTAATTTATTACTTGCTGCCATGGCAATCAAAAATAAAAAATTAATTCCATTCATTACAGGAAAATATATTTCTTCATAATCAATACTAGGCATTTGAGAGAAACCTTGAGCAATCAATCTTGCTTTGTATCCCGTAATTTGATTATTTTCATTTCTTTTTCTCACGAACACCCATTTATAACCGACTGGTTTTATCTCTTCTGGTGTTGGCACTATCGGCCCAAACACCTCTCGTTTTGATAGAGAATTTAGCTCAGCCTGGATAACTTCTTTCCATTTTGGCCAATCATTTCTTTGTCTACATTCATCAATAGATCGTGGCTCTGGATCATTATAAGTATTTATTTTTATATATGTAGCTACATTGTAGATGAATATATCATTTATTTTGGTTTCATGCCGATTCATTCTTTGACCATCATCTACATAGAAAATTGAATTTTAAATATTTTCAGAAATAATTCCCCATTGATTCTTCATTAACTTGTTTTGAGGGTTTCATAATTTCCTCTCCCTTTTTACATGGGAGATCCCTCTCTATATTTTTCTACTTCCTTTTTCTAGGAGCTGAATCTTTAGCACCAATTGGTCTTCCACGTTTTTGTCGTGGTTTATTTTCTACTTGATTTTCTATCAATAGAGTTTTAGGAATCTCAATTCTTGCAGGAGCATTGGCAACTGGTATATATGATTTGGTTACCATTTTGGTATCAGTAAATCCATCATGTATTTCATTTGCAATATTTTGCAATTTAATAATCCTTTGAACTTCAAGTTTACATTCATTGGTGCGAGGATCATATATATGTAATCGTGATGCATTCCAATCAATTTCTTTTGGCTTGTTTTGAGTAATCATTTCTCCCATAATGAAGGGAACACAGATTCATCAAAATGGCAATCCGCAAATCTTGCAGTAAATACGTCTCCCGTTAATAGCTCTAAATATCATATAATTGATGTAGAATCATAGCCAACATATACCAAGTCTGCGTTGTGGAGTTTTAAATATGTGAAATATCAGGTTCTTTACCCATAATAAGTTGATATGGTGAATATGAATTACATGCAGTGGGTCGGATTCGTATTAAAACTGGAGCATGCAAAATAGCATGACCCTACACACTTGTAGGCAGTTTCGTCCTCAATAACATTGGACAGGCAATAATCTGGAGTATTTTAATTAATGACTCTACCAACCCATTTTGGGTATGTACATGAGCTATTAGATGCTTAACATGTATTCCAACTGCCATACAATAATCATAAAATGATTTTGATGAAAATTCACCAGCATTATCAAGATGAATTGTCTTTGTGGGATAATCTGGAAATTGTGCTTTAAGCCTAATAATTTGTGCCAATAGCCTTGCAAAGGCTACATTCCTTGTAGAAAAAATGAAACATGGGACCATCTAGTTGATGCATCGATTAAAACCATAAAATACCTAAATGGTTCGTATGATGGATGTATTGGTCCACATATGTCTCCTTGTATTCTTTCTAAAAATTTAGGAGATTCACCAGTCACCTTAGTTACAGAAGGTCTAGTTATTAGCTTTCCCTTTGATCATGGTGAACATGCATATTCATTATTTGTTAGGATTTTATAATCCTTCAATGGGTGTCCATGAGAACTAATAACAATCCGGCGCAACATAATAGCACCAGGATGTTCAAGTCTTTCATGCCATATTTTAAATATTTCTGGATCATTAACCTTCCGGGTTAATACCGTATGTGATTCCATCACTTTAATAGGTGTAAAATATAATCCTGAAGATATACAGGGAAAGCTTTCAAGTACACGTTTTTGGCATGAAATAACTTGTGTAATATAAAGATATTCTTTTCCTTCCTTATCAACCTTCTCTAAATGATATCCATTGAGATGAATATCTTTAAAGCTTGAAAGGTTCCTCCTAGACTTAGGGGAATAGAGAGCATTTTTCATCTGCAAGGATGTCTTATTTGGAAACATCAATGCTGCTTCTCCGAGACCCTGCTATTATGGTTATGCATGCCTTTCTCATTGATAAGGATATAAAATATATTTTTCTTGTAAAAATAGTATGCGTTGTTCCGCAATCAATAATGCATTCATCATCAGTCATATTAGTAACAAAGCAAACAAAAGTAAATATAAATTTAATATAATATTCATAATAAGTCATGCTATATAATAAAATATGCTACATAATAAAAAGAGCACAAAAAAAATTTTAGTATACTAGGAAATCTGTTACATCTAGGTATGTATTCATATTTTCTGTTATAGTCTCTCTACAGAGTTATAATACTGGGAATATCTTAAATAACTCAGAATTGTATTATTGTATACTTTCAGAGTCCTGGAACCTAAGATTTGACCAGACATTACGTGCCTTTGGTAGATAAACCATTTTAAGTGATCGAATTTTTCTTTCAGGGATAACCACAATTCCTGTCAATCCTCAATGGTCAAATATTCATTATTAAGGCCATCATCAAGGTGATGCCTTATAAATATTAAGGCTTTCGCTTTATTTTCACTAGTTTCATTCTCAATCGTTTTACGCAGGTTCCTTGCATTCAAGTAAAGTTTGATATCAATGCTTCATGATATGTAATTTCTCCCAGAAATATAGAGGGACTCAAATTCCCTTATAGCAATATTTTTCATTTTCTTCTAAATAATAATATAGTAGGTAATTAGAATAAAGTGTACAGAATAAAATATAAATCCTATATATTGTTCATATATATGATACTGCATATACATACAATACTATTCATATACATTACTGTTCATATGGTGCAGTTTTTGCAGCATTGGGAATGAAATTTTGTTTGAAAGTGAGGAGCATGAGTTATAGAGGGAAGAGAAAATATAGGAAGGAAGGATAAAGGGAGAGAAGAGAGAAGGGCCGGCGGAGAAGAGAAAATGGCCGTCGGAGCTTTTACCTGATTTTGTCAACGATTGCCGGGATCGGAGGCTCACCGTGGCAAACTTGGGGAAGATCATGCTAGATGATTTTGATTTGATCGAAAAACTTGTTATAATATTAATATTATTGTTTTTCATGCTTATTTTAGATGTACTTTTATTATTAGCATTAGTGGATTTTTTACTGTATGTTTTTTATGTATGCTTCTATGAAAATCCTATGTATGGTTGACTGAAATTATGAATTAAATAAAATGTATGGTTTGCTAGCAGTATTATGCTTACCTGCCAGACCTCCCTTCTTTCAGTGTTAAAAACAGATTCCACATATAAGATATATATTAGATGAGCCAAAGAAAATTAAAGCCATATGAGCAACGTCGTGTTGATAACTTGTTGTGAATATTTTATAAATATAAAGAGAATAATAAGAATAAAGAGCCAGAATATTTACCAAACACCTTTAATAATTTACTTCTTCTTTCTTTCTTTTCTTCTTCTCTTCATTTATATTCAAAATATACAAGTGAGAAGGGGGGAGGGGGGCTATTTATAGGCTTACAAGAGTTGAATAAACGGTCAGGATCGATTTGATCCGACGGTCAAAAATACCATGGTAGGTGGAATAGTAACAGTATTGGCGGCTGCTACAGTACCACATGCAGGTTGCTATAGTGTTACATCTACTACAGTGTTTTTTAGATGGTGCTACAATAATGCGGTCTATAGTAAGCATCCATTATAATATTTATTTATAACAGAGATGAATATATAAAAACATTTGCACATGAAGGTAGATTAAACACATTATCAAATATATATATATATATATATATATATATATATATATATATATTTATATCGTATTAAATTCGGTTCATACAAATAAATATCCGAAAAGTTTTTTTTTAAAATTTTTGTAGTTAAAATAATAAAGATTCTGAGGTGAAAACGAGAATGTCGGTGATAATATTGAAGTGGAAATAATAGAAAATAATATGACTACGATGATATTACGTAGTTGATACTTTTTTTTATTAATTAATAAAATAATATAAATTATGTTTTTAGATAAGATTCTTTTCCTCCTTGAGTAAATTTATTTCGTACTAATCATTTTAAAAAATATAAATTTTGAAATAAATAAATGCAATAATTATTTTTTCACAAATTTATAAATATTATTATTAATAATTAAGAATATAAAAATTAATTTATAAAAATTAATTTTAATTATCACTAATTAAATAAAATCTTGATTAACTCAAATAAAAGTCCACTCATATTAAACAGAATTATCTTAACTGAACACAGACCAATATTATTTTATTAAAGATATAATACATAAATAACCATTAAAATAAGGTATGATCATCACCCAATATCAATTGAATACCTCATATTAGTGAACTTTTATATAAACAAGAACTTAAAGAAGCTAAGTTGATAACCTTAAATACCGACATCTTTATTAAAAGGCATTAAATATTATGCTTAAATTAAAAATAGTTTTTTTTTTTCTTTCCTATTTTAAATTTTTTATTTTTAAATGATCAAGATAATATGTTAGGACGAATTTTATATTAATAATTGAGATTTATGTCGGTACTAGGAAATGCCGACATTTAAAAGTTTCTCACATCTCATGTGAATAAGTCAATTTTCCACGCGGAGAACTAGTAACAACAAGTTGATGGGACAACATTTTTCCTCATACAAGTGTTTCCTCATTCTTTTCTTTCTTGGATTTGATTTGATTTGTACATGGGAGAGATTTCATCCGACGATAGACTTTTTTTTATTACTTGTTTTCTTTATTTTAGCTTTTTATCTTTGCGAACTTTTGAACTTTGGCCAACAATTTATGGGGGAGGTGGTGAGAAAATTAATTCACAAAGCCTATCACGTTGCCGTTGACAGGAGGGCAATGCTTTGTTTTCTGAGAAAAAATAAAAAAAAAACTTTATGATCTTTCAGTTTTGAGAAATAGAAAAAATAATATTTTGTTTTTAAATATAATTTTTATGGTTTATTATGTAAGGGCAAATCGTCATTTTATTTAAAATTTTTTATAAATTAATGATTTTACTTTTACTAAATAAGAAAAAGTTAATACTATTAAGAATTTTCTTTTGTTAGTTGGAAAAATCACATAAATAGTTTAAAAATAAAAAAAATTCTTCAATTCCTATCTGGCAAAATTGGGAAACCATGTAGTTAAAAAAAAATAAGCGTGAGGATTCGCACCATGGGTAATAAGTTACAACACTAACACTTTAACCACCAAGCTATATTATATTATTTGCTTATATCTAAATTTATATACTTGGACCTGGATTTTTACAAATTAGTTCCTCTGTTTTGTAGTTAGGTGGTGGTTTATAATTTTGTAAACTAGCACCACTTATTAACAAGTTGACACCTCAACCTAGCAGTTCAATGATTTATAGTGGGTTTTTGTTAAAAAAAAATTACAAGTGTGATGATGGAAGAAGAAAAAGGTAGTGGTGGTTGTGTTCGTGCCGGTAACGGTGATGATGGATGAGAATAATAATGGTGATGGCAATGGTGGCAAATAAGAGTGGTGGTGGTGATGGGTGTGACAGTAATGGACGCGAGTGACAATGGTTGTGGCGATAGTGGAGGAGGGATGAGAGTGTTGGTGGGGATGGTTCTTTAAGGAATAGAGAAGAAGAGATAAAAAAGAAAATAGTGCACAAGTCTTCAAGGCCTGGGAAACAATTTCCTTTAGGCTTAATTCGCCTCCACCTAATTTCAAATCTTGGATGCAAAATGGATTAAATGATGAATTTCATTTAGGATACGATGAAGACCCTTGAGTATGGTTTGCACTTCCAAACTCAAGCAAAGACAACAATGGCTTTTATAAAGTGAAAGTTTGCTTCTATCTTTTGTGCACTCAAAGAACAAAACAAATGAACTTGTGAAGAGTTTGTTTTTCATTCAATTGACTTGAATGATGGTAGGAGATTATTTTTATAGGAATGAAGTGGTGTTTAGAAAAGAGACATCACTTCAATAATGAGTGTTATTCAAAAAGACACACCACTTCAATAAACCACTTCATTAAAGAGACATACTATTTCATTAATGAGACACAACAATTCACTAATGAGACATTTTTCAAATAAAACAACCATTTATTAATTAATGAAATTACAAATGATAACCTCTCATTAGTTGTATTACAAATGGTGCTTATTGGATTAATGTCTTTTAAAGTTTTAACTACCTTTAGTGTAGTGTTGTGTCTTGATAAATAGGCATAGATAAATTCCTATATGACTTTTCACATAATGAAATAATTAATAGATATACCTCTTCATTTTAAAAATCCCTCACAGAGAGTACCACAACAGCTGTAGGTGTGATGATGGTGGTGACAAATGAGTGACAATGGTGGTGATGGGTGGTTATGGTAGTGGATGAGGATGGTGGTGGTAGTGGCTAATGCATCGTTATGGCCATGACGAATAAAAGTGGTAATAGTGATAGATGAGAGCGAAGGTAGTGGTGATAATGGGTGACCATAGCAGTGATAGATGAGAGTGGCGATGGTAAAAAAAAAAAAGTACAAAAAAAAGAGGGAGAAAAACCCAAGGTTGATTTCGTCTGTGTTTAATAAAATAATTAAAATTCTAATTTGATGTCCACAAGGATTCGAGAGTCAACTATACAAAAACAAGGTCTTTTATGTCATTATCAAAATTGGAGCATCTTATGGACTAGCTTGAAACTAATGAAGGACTATATGGTAATTGTCCAGAAAAAGAATTATGTCAAAGAAAAAAGCCAAAAAAAAAAAAAAGCCAAATGGTATATATTGTTTTCTTAGAAAGTGTATGTCTCACTAAATGGATGCAACGAGGAAGACTCCAAAGACTTGACTTCAAAGAAGACTCCAAAGACTTGACTTCAAGTCTTTCATAGTGTACTTGCTGTTGCCTTATTATTCTGATGTGGTTTTGAGCCATTCATATAGTTGCACATACATACACCACTCTGGAAATTTTGGTATAATGACATGTCATTGAAATGATCGTTAATATTTTTTTACTTCGTTGTTTAATTAATTTAAGGTTTTTGATGCTTCATAGAATGGCTTTGATTTTTTTAAAGCATTATTATTGTTTAGACTAGAAAGAAAAGAATGCTTATATACATGATCCTAATTGCATCACTAATCCTTCAACTTGTTCTCCTTATATAAGTAACTCTAAATGCATCACTATCCTTCAACTTTTTCATGTATTCTTTTTCGTAGTTGATGTTGTTATAATTCCTATTGTGGTGTATTTATTAATGCTTTATCATCCTGATGTGGCTCTAAGCCATTCATATAGTTACACATACACACACCACTTTGGAAATTTTGGCATAATGACGTGTCACTGAAATGACCGTTAATTTTTTTTATAATTAATTTGAGGTTATTGATGCTTCATAGAATGACTTTGATTTTTTTAAAAACATTATTATTATTCAGATTAGAAAGATAGGAATGCTTATATACATAATCCTAATTGCATCACTAATCCTTCAACCTATTCTTCTTATATACGTAACTCTAATTGCATCACTATCCTTCAATTTTTTCATGTTAGCTTTTTCTTAGTTGATGTTGTTATGATTGCTATTATTTATTGTTGGAACGGTAGAAGGTATATTTTGCTATGTGTGGTGTCGATGGATTTGTGTTAGAATATGTTTTATATTAATTAGTTGAGATATGTTAGCGCAATCACACTATTTTTGGCATAATTTGACACATAGTGAAGGTGACATGGCAATCTTTGTGACTTGGCAAAGAGTCTTGGCTTGCAAGGCAAAACATCTTGAAGATCTTGGTGGAGTTATTCAAGACCATATTTAGGAGATGTGATTGAAGACTAAATATGGAATGAAGGCTAATTGAAGATATGATTTGAAGAATCCTTGATGAGAATGATTGAAGATCATTAACGGCAATATTTGATGACCAAACTTGGGTGAATTGAAGATCAAGTTTGGAGAATCTTTGAAGACTAAACTTGGAAGGTTGAAGACTAAGTTTGGCAAGTTTCATGAAGACGCACAAGGACGTGCGCTTCTTACGAGGGGACTGCGTGATGAGTAACTGAGGAGGTAGGCTAGTTGCCGGCAGTCGGGATTAGGAGATTTGGCTGCATCGACTGGACTAAGCATGACCGGGAGGTTGATGGGTCTTAAGGTCGTCCGCAACGTAACCAGAACTCAATCAAGTCAGCAGTCAGGACCATGTTGCAACTTATGTTACAACAGGAGTTGCAACAGCTAATTTCAGAATGTTTTTAAATTAGTAGTCGAGGAGATTCAAAAAGAGGTATGCGCTATATTTGGGACGTTGAGGCGCCTATATAAGCTACCTTGCTCGTAGATTATGGGTGTGACTCGTGGAGGAGAGGGCGTGAGCACTAGACAATCTAGAGAGGGTAGTGATCTTTATTGTTGAGAGAGTGAGTGACAAGTGTTTGTACTTATGTATTTTCACCTCTATTAGAGAATTGTTTATCTCCGGGCTTGGCCTCCCAGACGTAGGCAAGTGGATGCCGAACTGGGTTACCAATCTTGTATGTCTCTTTCTTGCTTGGGTTGTGTTATTGTTCTTTGAGTGTTTTGAGTGTTCACTAAACCACAAACCAAATCACCGGAACTAATAATATACAATATTATTATTGTTTGATTTCATGTTAGTTTGATTTTTATTTTGGTTATTTGGTATTTTATGTAGGTTTTTTTATCATTACTATAGATTTGCTTCCTAACTCATTTGATACAATTCACAAGTTCAACCCAAAATTCAATATGGATGTATAAAAAGATGACATATTGTCGTGGTTTAACTTTGTTCTCACAAATAATTCTCTAACTCTATTAATATAAGTCATTTTCTAGTTTATTATTAAAATATGATCTTTTTCTTTTTAATACCATCTGCAATGATTCTGATCAAGTAATATTATATATTATTTTTCATTTTATTTATTATTAAAAATTGTCAATTTTAATCCATTTCAATCACGATGTTATATGTAAAATTAATTACAATTTTAAATGAAATTGAGTGATACTTAAAATGATCGCTTAACCGTAAAGAAACTAAATTATATTTGTTTTGTGATAAAAAAAATAACTTTATTAATTTATTTATGTATTTTAATTTTATAAACCCTCAACTCAACTCTTGATGATTTTTCTTTCATGAACCTTCTAATTCAAAGATAACATAAGAAAATCAATGAATTGTTGTCTCTGGCAAGAGCTCATCATGCAGGCCTGTGAGTACTAAACATTAATTAAAAAAAAAAATCATGGATTACTCAAGGTTTATTAACTTATTGACTTGTACATCTTCAAGTCTTTTGAATTGAGTTATGACTAATAAATAATGCCATCTCTTCATGTCTCCTTGTTAATGCCATTAAGTTACCGTACCTAAACAATTAAGGACTTTGTCTTTATATATTTGTTCATATCTTAATCATTGACAAGATTCACTACTGGCATGATTGACATCTTAGAGTGATAAAATAGTTTTTATAACATAATTGAAATATGATCATCTTCGCAATCGGATGATGATAAGTCATTTTTTTGTTGATAAAAAAAAATTGAGGGATAGATTCTCCCATATAATGGTTGAAGTGAATGGCTTCTCTTTTTTTTCTTATATATATATATATATATATATATAAACTCTATAGTCCTCTTAATATATATATTAATTATCTCAGGTGGTATGTTTACTTCTAAGTTACGAGAAATTGAGACTCTTTTTGGGTCGTTGGTTTAATTAAGGTTATAAATTTTTTTTTAGCTTATTTAAAAAATATTAAATGAAAACTCTTTTAGATTTCCTTTATAGTCTATACATATGGAGATAAAGTATTGCATTTTAGTCCATAAATCATCATAATATACATATAGCTAGTTGGGCGTTGTGGTGCATGGACTTGTGGTAGAAAAGTAGTCCATTAATAACCTAAAACACTAATAATAAAAGTGAAAAATATATATAAGTTGAAAATTTTTTCTCCTTTATAATGTGGGAGTAAACTACATACTAGGAAATCAAAAAGGTTTAGGTAGTGGCGGAGCTAGAACTCATAGACAATGGGGCAAATGAAACTTAATAAATTAAAGTTTAAATATAATCAAAATTATATAATTATTTTTTTTAAAAATCTTTTACATAAATAAGTGCTACAAAATATCAACAAAAACAAATTCATAATTGACACCTAGGAGTTTTAATATTTTGAAAACAATGAATAATTGTTTCTTTATATATCTATGCAATTAAAGATATCTTTTTCAATATATGCCACCAAGTAATTAGTTAAGAATCCCTTATTACTGAGAAAACTCTCTCTGATCCATAATTACAATTGAAATTAATAAAATTAGAGTTGAAGTTAAGACTTTAAATAAATAAGTAAATATTAAATAAATTTAATTTCAAATCAAAATAAAGTCGATGCTTCATCATTGGATAAGATAAGGCTCAAATCTCATTTTATTTTTAGTTAGTAAATAGATGGGGGTAATTAGAACAAGAACTAATTAATTTATTATTAAATAAATTTGATCTCAAATTATAAGGGGGCCAATTGCCCTCACCTTCTCCACCACACGTGGCTCCGCCATTGGGTTTACGTTTGGGTGTATAATGGATTCTTGATCTGGCCCAATTTCTACACTGGATCCCATATCCAACAATCTCCCCCTACATGCATAACCTAAGTTGTTGCCACAAAGGATATAAATATATGCAATGATTACCATTGAATATGAAGAAATCAAATTTAAAATAAAATGATAAATTCAACTATAGAACAAGGATTCAACTAGGATAAAGAAACACTAAGAATGGTAAAATGAATCTTGGGCTTTCATAAGATCAAAGCTAAGGTGTCTTTACAAGATTTGAATATTAGCTTGCCAATTAAATTTCCAACGAATAGGAATAGTAGTGACTAAACCTTTAACTACAACTTTCGAATCAGAATTTAACTTTAATGAAGATATTATGTGACACTTGAGCAAAATTAGATTTGCCACGTTACCTAGCCTTGCACTTGATACCATTTCATAGAGATCACTAGAGAGTTGTTCATATACACTTATAGCTTTGACTTGACAACTATCTCTCATAGGTGAGATCTTCAGAGATATCTATAGTGAAAATCTGACCCAAAACAACCTTTAATCTCATTAAGATCTATGCTCGACCTTAAACCGCTATATAAGAGCACACATCATAGGAATGGTGTGAGAATACATCTCTAATGTGAATTATGCTCTTGTAGCTAGTCAACTAACAAGGTAGCTTACTTTTAAACTTCTATCATGGTTCTTCCTAATGTTTACTTGATATGAAGTGTACGTAATTATAAAGTATGCCATGGAAGTAGGGTTGTCAATCCTACGAGGATTGGGAGTACTAATACTTATTATTCTTATATTATCTAGCCTATCAAAACAATGGTGTCTGAAGTTTAAAAGAGAACTAAAATGCAAACCTAAGCTAAGAACGCTAGATAAACGAGAGATAGTTAATCATATAGGGAGATACCCCAACAAAGAATCCCCTAGAATTTCTAATGAAGCTATAAACAATGATATCCTGCTGATATTAAGTGGATTGGACCATGGGTAATCCTAAACTATATATACTACCCACTTTCACAAGGCAATTAGCAACTAATCTTATATGGAACAAAAAAAAAAAAAAATCTCTTTCTAACCTAAATTCCATGCGATTGCATTAACACTCTACAAACCCTAGAAGAAGACTAATCCCAGATTCCCTAATTTATGCTAATCTATTTCTCAAAGAAATTAGCAACTAATCCCATATAAAGTTGGATTGAGATCTATCTCTAACTAAAACTCCCTACTATTTCATTATCATTTAATAAAATCCGGAATTAGATTAATCCAAATTGAAAATTTGTGGTAATTGATTCCCTACCTCTAGGCTTACTAGCAACTTTCTTCAACTGCAGTAGATCTAGACATTGAGGATTTCTTAATCTCACACACAGGCGTTGAACATGAAATCACACTCTCGCTATGATAAAAATCATGGCTTTTAATAACACACAATTGAATCTAAATCAATAATTCAATGTATGACCGATATCCAATGTTGATATATAAACCAAATCCTATGGTTCATTAATGCCCAAATACCTAAAGTATTTAGTTCTTTAAGATAAAGGAATATAAATAAACATCAAAGGATAAAAAAAAGTAATGAAACATAAAAACTTCCTCTAGCTTTGCTGTCCTCTTAAGTCGAAGAAGTCTTTCCCTAAATTCTTCGATCATGCTAGAGTGAGGTAAAAGACGCCACCTTGAATCTCTTCCACTGACTCCCTTTAAAGCTTGATTGTTTGCATGGCCTCCTTAATATTGGTGATGACTCTTCTTTAAATCTTCTCAAAAGTCCTTCAAAAAGATACCTAGTTAAACCTAGCTTTAATCCTTTTAAAACTGAGTATCTAGGTTAAGACTTTGGAATATTCTAGGCTTTATACGGCTATGTGTTTGAGATATGTGGATTCACACGAGATACACGGTTATGTGCTAGGCAATGTTCTTGCCCTTGCCTCTCCTTATCTTGTTGAAATTGGTTCAAGACATTCTTCTCTCTTCAGGGATTCACATGGCCATGTGCCTGGTAGTGTGTTTGGGTGTGTGTTCTTTTGGAAAATTCATAATCCATGTAAAAAGCTCCAAAACACCTCGAATTTTTACTCGTGTTCTATTTGTCCTCATAATAGGATGAATATAAAATAATACCAATTAAGTACTAGTCGAGATAAAATTTATTAAATATACATACAAAGTGTTTCAAATAATGATATAGAAATATATACATTCAAACACTTACCAAATACCTTCACTTAACCATTTGCTTATCCTTATGTAAATCAAACAAATGAGAATAAGTGCTTGACCTCAATTTTCAATGATGGGGATTCTCAAAAGTCTATGAAAAACTCCAAACTACTAAATAGAACATGAAAGCTTTAAAAATAATCATACTTTATTCAAGGTTCTCACATGCTTTTGTGTATAACTCCTTGCTCTTTCACCCTTCTTGAACTCAAATTTGGTTATGTGACTGGGGACTTATTGACCTTCTAAGATAATTTTTTTCTTAATCTCGGAATTGGGTGGTAGTTACGCATAACCCTTGAGGCAGCCATGTCTCTCGGTAGCCTCATTAAAGCAGCTTTCATGCTTTAGGGGTGATAGATCTTTCCTCAATTTTTCTATCTCAAAAAGTAGCTTTCACTCATAGCCTTCTCTCCTAGTAGAGCATACAAAATATGCGGCTTTTCAGGAATGGTTTCATACTTCAAGGGTGATAGTTTTTTCAGTTCCTTTATTTCTAAACAAAACCCAACAAAAATTTCTGGGGATTTGCCAACTAAATAGGCCCTTAGTCACAAAAACCTTCTTTAAGTATTCAGAGTGCTACATAAAAAGAGGTTGTATGCTCAAAAGTATTTGAAAGAGCAAAGAATAGAACAAATTAATGATTATAGCATCATTAAATACCTAGTACCCTACCTAATTTAGCCACATCATAAATACTTAGTACCCTACCTAATTTAGCCAATGTAGCATGATAATTATCTAAATATATGTATCTTCATATATATATATGTATGTATTTCATACACTATGCTTATATTTTCATTGGAATGATGCCCGTTTTATGCTTTATTTGGTTTGATTTGATTAATAGGGCATTGGAAGGTTTTCAAGAGTTCAAGAAGGTATTCTGGACCAAATTCGGGATGAAAAGAAGCAAGATTAGATGTAAAATACTGTAACAATGAATACTGCAACACAATAGCTGCATGGCCTCCCAAACTTTGTCAGATCCATTTATTGTGTCCCATGCTGTCTTCATGCAACCACATAGGTGCCCGCATGCCTGGAAAACTATAAAAGGGGTCAAAATATCAAAATGGTCCCTCTATTTTGCATTTTCTGCCCTTTTAGTCCATCTAATATAAAATCCGCCTTTTTGGTCCTCGTATTTTCACATTTCTATCTTTTTAGTCCCTCTAATTGACGGATATGCCCTTTTGGTCCTTCCAGCTGATGAATTGGAGGGACCAAAAAGAATAAAAATGTGTAAATACGAGGACCAAAAGGGCAGATCCGTTAATTAGAGGGAGCAAAAAGACAGAAATGTGCAAATACGAGGACCAAAAAGATGGATTTTATATTAGAGGGACTAAAAGGGCGAAAAACGCAAAATAGAGGGACCATTTTGATATTTATACCCTATAAAAAGATGAAGTTAGGGTTTGAGAAAAAAATCTTTAGTCGCCATTCGACTCCATACACTTCAATTTCCTAATCTCAAGGGGTGTTCGTTTCTCCGTAACTGGGGGGGCGGGGAGTTGGACTTCCATAAAGGGGGGAAGTGATATTACTTTCATCATTTCCAGTGTTTATTTTGCAGGAAATGCTATTTTCAAGAAGTAGTCAGTTCTCACTTCTGATGTTCATTTACCCAAAAGTAGTACTGTTTTGGCTTATACTTCTGTAACATGTCCTTTTCCACGAAAGTCACGGAAGTGACGAAAGTGATTATTTACATTTGATTAAATATCTAAATATTTTTACAAATTCAAATATTTTAAATTTAAATATTTTCCATATTTTATTTTTTGTTTTAAATTTTTAATCCACAAAATGTCATTTTTGCAGATTTTGAGAAACTGAAGTTCCAATATATATTTTAAATTTAATTCTGATATTTACTTTTAAAATAAAATTTAAGTAAAATTTTTCATTAATATGGTTTTTTTTTTTACTTCACAACTTTGACCCCCACCTCGGTATATATATTAGATTAGTATATATTTGAGTATTAGATGATTTTTTCCTTTACAACTTTGATATGGATTCTTTTTTCCTTTTCAACAAAATTTTGGCTCAAGCTATAATTGCAACCACAAATACAACAACATTGATGTTAATATCTAGTACGAAATCCATATTTGATAAAGAAAAAAGAGACATCAAGGTTTTAAATTGATAAGGAAAATGCTCACAAGCAAGTCTATTTAAGCAAAAGGATAAGTCTTTGTTCTTGACAACATAACACAAAATCCATATGAAAGGTGTAATACCACATAACAAACATAAGATCCATGAAAACTTAAAAAAATACATAATAATAAAATAATGAAACAACAATTGTCTTTCACAAGCTCCTCTTCTTTCAACATAGAAGATTGACATCTATCATCAAACCAAAGAACAACCTATGCATTCATGAAAAAAATACATTACAATATGCACTGATAGAGACATTAGATAACTCATTCTATATTTTAGATGCAAATAAAACAATTTCACATACTATTAAAATGGAAATCACGTACCTAGTGTGTCGTCTTCCTCGCGGGCTAGCATCTCTCATGGAAGCAATAAATTGTCTGGCCATCTTTTCTGTAGAGATGGCTTCCTTAGGTAGAAGTTCTCAGCTAGATTTTTGTTCACGATTAACTTCTCAAAGACAATTTCCACGACATGAACTTGATTAACAAACGCAAAAAAAATTACTAGAACAATTTTCATTAACAAGGCAATACATTAACTTTGTGTTTTGAAAAAGAGTGCACAATAACAATCTTAATTAACACGGTAACACATTCATACAATAATTTACATACACAACAATATTAACATTACCAACCTCAATAACAAGACATTGATGTCAAACAAAGATTAAGAAATAGTAGCCAACAATAACCACTTTAATAATGTAAAACATTGATGTTAAACACAAAAACACATTCATATTTGACTCCTATAATAGCACTTCTAGAGTGTGCCGTGTGAAACATAGTCATGCCACATGTCATCTTTAATATTTTCATGAAGGTCTCTCTGCTGTATTTGTGCTTCATGTCATTAACCTAGTGTTCTAGGCCTCTCATTAACATTGATAGAATGACCTTAAGTCTAAATTTGAAATTGATTCTTTAAGATTCCAAAGGCTATTTCTGTTCTTGATCTGAGTTGAGAATGACGAAGGTTAAACAATTCTTTTGCATTTTATGGTCTGCGACCTACTTGTTCTCGTAAATGGTATCTAACTTTCCAATAAGGAGATATGAATCCATGTTTTATTCTGTATCCGTCGTCAACAAGATAATATTTTCCTAGCATTAAATAAAAAATATTTTTAATACATGTCAATTAGAAATATGTAGGAATTAGTAAAAATGTAAAATGTTTGTTGTATTGATAGACCTGGGGGTATATGCAATCCATACAGAGGTGGGTGTGATAATGCATCCTTCAAAACCAAATAATCATTCACCAAACCTTCCCAACTGGCGAGAACATGTGTAAATTTTAAATCCAAATCACATATGACAAGAACATTTTGTGTAATACCCCCTGCTGGCCCAAAATTTACTGGCTAGGTTTGAACTGACCCTTGCATCTATGTGGGTGCCATCAAAAAAATCCAATGCAATCCTATGGGAATAAAGTCAATTAGTATGTCCACATGAGAATTATTTCACACCTTGGTAGGTTGAATTCTATATTGGGATGTATTGATATGCTAGGTTGTTTAACAAACAAATCTCTGATGCTACATATAGCTTGAAGCACATCATTAAAATATCTGCTCACCATGGCACCTGATCTAACAAAATCAATTTTCATTGCCTTATTTTTTGCATGGTGTCCTATGATGTGTAAAAATAATGCCACTTGTTCCTCTACCGTAATATGAATTGTATCTCTCAAATGACCACGTTCTCTTAATAAAGCACATAGTCTAAGGAAAGCGTCTTTAGAAATTCGTATATATTCAATGCATTTATGAACTCCTCCATCAAGTATTCGATCCATGTGTGCACTTCGGTGAATATCCCTAACAAATTGTGGCTTTCGGGATAGATAATGTCTTCTTTGTCCCATAGACAACATTACATATATGACAGCCATGGCTACGAACATAGGTGTGTTGATGTAAATTAGATAGAACATATTGCAATTAGACATTATACACCTATTTTGAAGTGGGAAAGAATTATAGATGCCATATATATTGTCATTAGCCATTATACACCTATTTTGAAGTGGGAAAGAATTATAGATGCCATATATATTGTCATTAGCTATTATACACCATGTATTTCATGCATAAAAAAATCAAATATTGAAGAAACTGTGGAAATTATCACGAATGCAAAGAAAAAAATTAATTGTTCTTGTGACACATGGAAATTATTAAACAAAAACATAGGACATAATTTTAATTATTAGTTAAATGCAATAGACCCTTGCATCTACATAACATAATTTTAATCATCAAACACACACATGACACATGAAAATCATTAAAAAAAAAAAAAATACAGGGTATAATTTTAATCAAATAATGCTTCTCCACTACTCTTTCTGAATCTAAGCATGGAAACCATCACATACAGATATTAATACTTTTCCCCTTGTTATTCAAGACTAACTTTCAATTCAACTCCATTATTTACAACTAACATTAACAATAATTACACCACCTGTCCATTCATTAAAAATAATTCAAGACCATGATAAATTCTCATGTTCTCTTCATTCAAATTAGCTTGAACTCTCCCACTATCAGTCACAAATCATGATAAATCCTCATGATAAATCCTAATGATATTATAGCCATAGCCATGTAAATTCTCATGATATTTTGCATTACATTGGCTCGACTCATGATATTTTTCAATCACAGCTGTGGAAGATGTATGAGCAAGTATGGGGAAATGTCATAAATCCTCATGAGAATGTGATGAATAGAAAAAATACCTTGATAAATCTTTATCAGTCACAGACCCATATATAACACACACATGGAAATCACCAAACAAGACATACAACATGAATACCGAATCAAAGCATGATAATCTAAAAAAAAAAAAAGCCATATCTGTCATAAACATTCATAAAAAAACACAAACCTAAATTCTAGACAAAGAGAAATAACTAGAAATTTCCATCGCTAGGAGATCATACCTAGAAAAAAGGACCTAGGGCTGGAGAGGAGCCATCAGAGGAGGAATAAGGAAGTAGGAGGATTGATGAGGAAGGGAGAGCTCACAGACAAGAGTGGCAGCTGGAGGAGAGATCAACCGCAGGAGTGAGAGAGACCGGTGTTGTCACGGAAGGTGGCAACAAGAGTAGAGATTAGGCCAAAGGGAAGAAGATCACCGAAGGAGTTACTGAATGATCCCCGGAAGAGAGATCAGATGCCAACGAGTGAAGAGCCATCACACATGGTCGAGGGAAACATTCGTGAGAGAGGAGTAGGGTTTTGTGACTTCCAAAGAGGTTTTGGCAGTCGGTGGAAGTCACATTTTATACTTCCCCCACTTCACCATAAAAAAATACTAAAGTGTGGTTTAACTAAAACCCACTTCAGGATAAAAGAACATCAGAAGTGGGGAAGTCAGTCCACTTTTCCCCCACTTATAGATAAATAAACACCCTCTATTAGGAAAAGACTCTTTTGGGTTTAAAATTGAAGGGAGATGAAGGTGGATCTCAAGAAATTCACCTTTGAAGCTTTGACCAAAAGGAAATCAAAGCATCACCATGTTTTGGGGATTCCTTGTGGGCAGCGTCATCAGGATCCAACGAGCTCCCATCACTCTCATTGGTCGACGGATAGGGAGTACTTTTACAATGAACTTTTATTGTTCTTTTGTTGATTTTGTGACTCTTTTTATTCATGTAGAACTAAACTCCCAAAGCCACGAGGCACTAGTGGACATTGGGAGAAAAAATTTGTATAAATGATTACTTCCTTTGTTAATGCATATTGGCTTATTCTTTGCGTTTAATTTATGTTCCTTCATGTTTAATCTATGTCGGTCCATTTTCTTAAGAGTTTAGGGTTAGGGTTAAGGGTTCAGTTGGACTGACATGCTCAGTGCTTAGTTAAGATGTTAGATATACTAAAAGGATACAATGTAAAATAGAGGGACTAAAAAGGTACATTTTAAAAAATAGAGGGTAATTTCAAGAAATTATAATATTGTGTGTTTAGAATGGGATGTTTGCTTGTACTAGGTCATTTATAGATTAGATAGTGATTCATAGTATCTTCACACAGGAGGTTCTGGGTGTTGATAGTCTTCCGCATTAGATTTTTACCTTAAGTTTGAGATTTCTTGCACACATTACAATCGTAGGGGTGATCAAGAAGGTACCTGTATGGAATTAGGATTAATCACTAAAGGGTTTCAGGGTATTCAATATTAGAATCTCATGGTCAAAGATTTGCTAGTAATTACATTATTTCATCATCATCATTACATTATTAGTACTCCCGAGGGGATCCATGCCTGAGGCCTAATTCATTCATAGAGTCTTCACCTCAATTTGAGTTTCTTGGTGGCATTTTTTCTTTGTTTATTTTAGTTTCAATTAAAATACCACTATCTTGATTAGTAGAATAAATAGTGATACGAAGAGGAAGTAATACTACTTCTTGGAACCCTAAGGATACGATTCTCTTGCTCTCTTGTGTGGGGGATTTAGTACTTGACATCCTATGCACTTGCGGCCGAGAGGATGACATTGCTCACCCATCTCGTCATAGCACTCCACTGGTATCTATATATAGTATCTCTTCAATTAACTATTGAGCTACCTATGTGTCTTGCTGTTCAATGTGCCTCATGTTGTTGCTTCTATTGTTTGCATTGTTGATTGATTTAACCAATTGTAAAAGGCTTGAACTTGAATCTAATCAAACAAACAATAAAGTTCCCATTTCCTTTGTAGATCCTTAAATCTTTACCATATGTCATATAATGCCTCTGACTTGAACTTATAATATGAAGAAATTTCATTCCTTATCTTTTCTATCTTCCAAAGAGGAAATACTTTGCAAAATATTTTTTTACCATTTGTTCCCAAGTTGTGATTGACCCTCTAGGAAGTGAGGTTAACCATTTCTTTACACTTCTCTTAATAAAAATGGGAATCACCTAAGTCTAATAGTATTATTAGAGACCCCATTGATCTTGAATCTGTCACAGATCTTTAGGAAATTTACAATGTGCTCAATGGGATCCTTCTCATATAGACCATCAAAGTGAACCATATGTTGTACCATTGGGATGAAATTTGCCTTTTTTTTAATTATTAGCTGCAATTGCTGGTCTGATGATAATTGACTTTATACGGGCCAAAGATGGTGTAAAGAAATCAGGCATAGCCCGCAGTTGCCCTGTCAAGGTTTTTATTGATCCCTTTATTATGCACTATTTTTAAACTTGATGTCCAGTGAATATAGTGACCACTTAGTGCAAATTCACATATCGTAACAAGTAATAAAGTATGCTATGGAAGCTATGTTTCCATCCTATGAGAACCAGGAGTACTAGTACTTACTATTCTTCGCCTTTCTAACTTATCGAAACATTGAGGTCTGAAGTTTGAAAGATAACTTAAATGTAAACCTAAACTAAAAACACTAGATGAATGAGGGATAGTCAATTATATAAGGGTGCCACTCCGACAAGAAATACCCCTACGATTTCTAATGAATCTCTAAACATGGATATCTGGTTAATATTGAGTAGATTGGACTACGGGTACTCCTAAACTATGCTGGTTTCTTTCTTAAGGTAATTACAAATTAATGCTGTACATAACTAAGTTGAAATCCCTTTAAAACCTAAGTTCCCTTTGATTATATTAAAACTCTATGAACTCTGAAAAAGAGGATTAATACTAAATTCTCTAATTTATGCTAATCTCTTTCTCAAGGTGATTAACAACTAATCCCATATAAAGTTGGATTGCCATCTCTCTCTAGTATAAGGTCCTTACGATTGCATTAGCATTCAATAATACCCGAGGTAAGAGTACTCCTAATGAAAGATTTGTGGTAATTGATTCCCTACCCCTAGGTTTACTCACAACATTTTTCAATTATGGTATATCTATGTATGGAGGATTACTTAATCTCTCATGCATTCATCGAATATGTAATCAATATCTCACTATAATAGTTATCATGAAATTCAATACCATAATTGAATCTCAATCAATAACTCAATATATAACAGTTATCCAATATTGATGTACAAAGTAAATTCTAAGATTCATCAATGCCTATATACCTAAAGTATCTAGTTTTTATGACAAAGGAATACAAATTAACATCATAGGAAAAACAATGATATAAACAAAACATTGAAACTCCTCTAGCTTCATTGTTCTCTTGAGTCGAATAAGTCTTTCCCATAATTCTTCAATCATGCTTAAGCGAGGTGGAAGAAGCCACCTTGAATCTCTTTAGGCAACTCCCTTAGCGCCTGAACGTCAGTATGCCCCCTCCTAATATTAGTGATAACTCCTTTTTAATCTTCCCTAAAAGTCCTTCGAAAAGTTCCCTAAAAAAATCTTGCTTTGCCTTTTTTATAGCTAAGCATCTTGGTTAGGAATATGAAAAATTTGAGGCTTCACATGTTTAATACATTGTGGGGTGTGGATTCACATGGCCTTGTGATAAGCCATATACTTAACAATGTGCCTTCCTATCTTCTTGAAATTTCTTCAAAAAATTCTTCTCTTTGTACCCCCTTGCATACACACAGTAAGTGCACAAGTTGCATAAGTAGTGAAGTGTACCCTGAAGTAGGGTAGTCAAATCTATAAGGACTAACTCTCTTAGTTCTTGTTCACGCTCTATTATCTAGCCAACAGAATGAAATTTGGTACTACTAAACATAAGTGAGAAAATAAAAGACTAAGATGGAGAGATGACAAACTAGGGATGAAATCAGGAGATGGAGCAGTGCCCAGGCTCACTCCTTTCAAAACAATTGCAAATATGTCCTATATTGGTGATTAGTAAAGCACTCTTAGACTAAGGAGATCCCTAGAGTAGTTGATCCCTTTGATCTAGGCAATCTACCCTAATCCCATATGGTAATAGAACATTACACTATGATTGCATGATGCTCTATGAATCCCTCTACTAGGTTTAACCTTAATTTGGAGAGTTCGACACTATACACCCTATCCTTAGGCATGCACTCAACCCCTAACCTAACATAATTGATTTCTCAATGCTAATTATGTCAATCAGATTTATAATTAATGTTCTCACACAGTATGCTTGCAACCATAAAGCAGCATAGAAGATTCACAAGAATACTCATAGCCAATGTATAAAAGTAAGGAAATTACATACAATTAGTATTGAAATTCATGACCTGAGGCACTGAATGATAGTTTATCCTCTCATGTTCAGAATTAACAAGATACAATCCAAGATTAAAGACAAGAAAGAAATCATAATGAAGACTTCATCAAGCTCCTCTCAATGGTTGCATTGGAATCCAAGGATAGAGAATGCTCAATCGTCAATCGCCTACCTCTGGATCACAAGGGCAACTTCAATCCATCTTTGAATAATGGCTTTTTTCTCTCCCTTCAAACCCTAGGCATCCTTCTTATTTGCCACTAAAAGGTCCCCCTTAAAACCTAATTCTTCGTCTTTTAAAAGCAAGTACGATTAGTGTACAACCCTATTAAGGCCATGTTTGGTGTCATGTACTTTACTAGCGAAGTTCTGCAAGAATACCACTAACTGGGATTTGCACAACCATGCTTATCCAAAACACAACCGTGCAAAGAGCTGGCTATTTGTGCTTCTTCATTTCCTCTTTTCTGTAATCTACACGGGTATAAGCATGCTGGTGCTTTCTTCTGCATGGCTTTCATGTAAGGAGAAAACTAGGCTATGTTGCACTTTGCACTCAAATGTCTTATCTCTTGTGATCTGCAAGTCTTCAACACAGCCTAAGAACAGGCATGCTTTTCTTTAGTCGCACTTTTCTCCCTTGTTTAGCTTTGATTGGCTTATATTTTGCTTCTTTTGTCCCGAAACATGTGTACTTGTTCAATGAAACAAAAAATATCCAAACACTAAATATATAAAAATCATGCAAGAAGATAAGTTAAGTGCATGCAATATACATATAAACATCATGTACATTATGCACTCATTCTCTTTCTTGAAGGATTCATACACCCATGTGTCTAGCCATGTATTTGGGACTGTATTTTTCTTAAAAAAATTTATAATCCGTGAGAAAATGCTTGGAAACACCTTGAATTAATTCCTTTTACTCCATGTCTCATTGTAACAAACTAATGTAAAATAATGCCGAATTAAGTACTAGTTGAAACAAAATTTATTGAATATATATGCCAAGTGTTTAGAATAATGATATAAAAGTATATATTTTCAATCACTGATCATTAGCGCATGTTGAATGTCTAGTGGGGTTAGAATTTTCCTGATAGTTATCTTCAAGTCAATATGTCCTCACCTAGCATGTGATCTACTTACCCATTTTCAAGGGTTACATGTCCTGCACTTGAGAACTAGTAGGTTGAGAACCAGAAAGGATCAACACAAATATGGATATTAACACCACATTCTAACCACCATTCTAGGTTTTAGTAAGGTAGGTTAACGAAAGGGATCAAATTAATTGACCTAAAGTCTGTCTCAAAGTAAGGTACACCCATGCCAAGCACATTAACATGTGGTTTGGGAGAATTAGAAGTTTTCTTCATAGATTTAATCTTCTAGAAGAAGTAGTCTTGAACAGTGTGATTTGCCTACCACAAACAAAATAGTGCTAAGGGGTTTTCTCATAAAGTTAAGAAGCATAAAATTTAGGTGTGAGTGTGTTCAACCTTAGGTTTAAAGGATTTCACTTTAGAGGAGAATTGGTGACCTCTAGTGGAAAAATTAGGGCTCTTAGGGCTATTTCTCTTTTCATTTAAATAAGCTTTGTAAATATGAATTTATTAGTTTTTTAATTAACAAACGCCGCAAAAAGTTATAAAAAATGGCATTAAAATAGTGCCTTTTAAATAAACGCCGTTGAATTTGCGGCGTTTTTCGGAAACACCACGAATGGTTGGAACATCCTCGACATGATCTTTGCCCGCGTTTATGCTGCCTTTTTTTTTTTAAATGCTATTTCTATATTTGGAGGTATTTTAAAATGCCACTAAAGACCAAAATAAATGGCACTAAATATCTATTTTGGTGTTGTGATAGCAAGGTTGGCCCAATTAGTAATATAGGACTAAGTCATTAAAAGAAGTGGTCTTGAATTTAAATTGTTGTATATGTATATATATATATGTATATACATGCTTAGAGAGGTTTAAGTTTTTTTTTTTTTATTTCACTACCTCTTTCCGGAAACCATTTGGTTAAATTTGAAAAAAAAAAAGTGTCTTGGCTTAACTCCTCTGACAATTTGTTCATTTTCTCAACATGTTTTCCATTAAATTTTTGTTATATATTTATATATTACTCACCTTGGATATTAGATTATGGTGCCACTTGTATATGAAATTTGGTACATTTTTGCTATATAAGTACATAATTATATTTGAATTTTATTAGATACATATATGTAATGTTGGTTGAAGAATCAAAACATGCATATACTTTTGAAATTCAATAATCAAAATCAACAAGTAGATATGAGTGATTTTAGTCCTTGAGTATCATTATTTAGATATGTTTCATGGTAAAGTGAATTTTCTAAGACATCAAATAATCACATTAAGACAAAGCATTGAGAAGAAAGAGTTGGAATTTTCTTCTTGTCATTGAGACACCACCCACTACAAAAAAATAAAGCATATGTTCTTACCAAAAGTAAACTTGTTTGCTAGTTACAATTGGAGGTAAGCCCTAGTCCATAGCTATAATTAGAATGATCACACCTTTTTTCTTTTGCCTCATTAGAAATTCTAAAAAGTGTCAAAATTTCAAAATGATGTTGCTGTCATAATCTTATCATTATTGTATATAGGAATTGGGGAAGGATCCCCGTCCCCATCCCTGCTCTCCACGGGGCGGGGATTCCCCGGTTAAAATTCCCCGCGGGGAAAAATCCTCCCCCGCTCACTCCCCCGTGGGGATCCCCGCCCAAAACATTAATATAAAAATTTTCTATAAATAACTATAATATTTCTAATGCATTTATGTTACAAATGCTAAAGATGCTATATACAATTGAAAATAAAAATATAATGTATGATGAAAAAATCTAGACAAATGGATATTTGAATAAAAAAAATATGATGCTTATATGTAGCAACACATGGATATTTGAATAAAAAAAATCTAGACAAATTACAATTACCTAATTATCCAATTCATTTAAATTAAATAAATAATTAGTTTTTATGAATATTAGAAATTTGAAAATTAGAAGTTTGAATTTTAATTTTGTAGATATATTATATAATAATTTTATTAAAATAATTTAAGATTTTATTAAATAAATATGTTTTAATGAAATATATAAATTTAAATAGTTAATAAGTTGTATGAAATAATTGTGAGTTCCATAATAATAACTAAAAATATTAACAAATAAATATTTATTGATTATATATATATATATATAATATTATGTTAATGTTGAAATAATCTTTAATAAATATATTAAAAATATATAATATATTCTTTTGGGGAATCCCATGGGAGCGGGCGGGAGACCATTCCCGCCCCGCCCGCCCGCTAGGCGGGAGGAATTTTTTTCCCGCTCCCGCCCCTGGGAGGGGGATGTTTCGGGGAATCCCGCCCGTCGAGGTGGGGGCCCGTGAGGGAGCAGGGATTCCCCACCCCACCCCCATTCCTAATTGTATGTGCATGTGCCTTGCCAACCTTACATTGGCTATAATTTTTAGATGTAATAATAGAAAAACTTTTTTTTGAATTAAGACATGAAATTCGTAATGAATTTAGGATTTGTTGTAATGCAAATTGTAATAAAACAAAATATTGACTTTTAGAAAAGAAAAAATTATTTGTCTTATTATAATATTTGTATAGGATGAATTTTTAAATAAAAGCATGCGTGTTATTACTAATAAAGCATGATTTTTTTCTCTTTTATTTTAATCCATCCATCTTAATTTAAATCACTCCAAATTATTAATTTTTTATAAACATAAGTTGGGTGGTGAGTTGAAAGTTAGGAAACAATGAGGAATTCTTTTGATTTTGATTTTTGTTTTTTAATGGTAAACAAGATGTTTGTGGGCTTGCCCTAGCATTCATTACTCCAACTATATGTAGATTGAGTGAATTCTTTGCACTTTTCTAAGATTCTTTCTAAATTGATGATGGCCTAGCTAGATTGCACTCTCAATGGATTAAGGGAAGTCTTTTGTCCCTTTTAAGGAATCTTATTTTACCTTTTTTAGGATATTGTATCAACTTGTATTTAAAGATAGTCATACTTGGCTATCCTCGCTAAGTAGCTGGCACTTTTTTGCATCTTTAGAGGTTCTGGTTTCTACGGTTTTCAAAGCCAAGTATTTTCTTGGAAGTACATTCCTTGATGCCTCTCTTGGACAAAATCCTACCTTTGTTTGGCGGAGTATTCATGCAATTGAAGCTCTAATCAACTTGAGTGTAATTTGGAAAGTGGGAAATGGTGCAGACATTCGAATATTCTCTGTCCCATGGTTAATGGATGAAGATTCTTACGTCTCTACATCAGCAACGACATAAACTATGGAACTTTGTGTAGCTGAATTGATCAGGAACGATTATAGACAATGGGATGTTGAAAAACTCTCTAGTCTGCTGAATGAGAAAGATGTTGGCAAGATATTAGCCATCCGTTTGTCAAATACATCATCTGAAGACTGTTGGATATGGAAAACAACAATAAAGGACACTTCTCAGTTAAGAGTGCTTATAGGACCCGACATTCAGAGGTGTATGATAGGCTGGGTTGTGGTTCTTAGAGCCATCTTTGGAAGATCAAGGATCCCTTTAAGATGAAGCATTTAGTTTGGCAAGCAGCCAAGAATTATCTTCCTACTGCTGCCAACTTAATCCAAAAGAGGGTTGAGATTGATAAAACTTGTCCAATATGCAAAGTTCATGATGAAACAATTAAACATGCTCTTTTATGGTGCTATTTTGCTAAACAGTTCTGGGCACTACATGGATTCAATTTTTTAGATTTCTAAGGAGGGTCTTTTCAAGATTGGTTGTCTAGTATGATATCTAGAAATTTAAGGAAGGAAAGGAAAGCATGTTTTTTCACTATTTGGGCCATTTGGAGGAGCAGGAATGAAGTCTTGTGGAAGAGTAACCATTAATTAGTTGTACAAGTGGTCTCATTGAGTGACTTTATGTCTGCTCAATGGATGCTTTCTACTTAAAATAGGCAGAAAGCCAATGTAGCCTCTATTTCTAATTCTAGACAGCCAATTGCTTGGATGAAACCACCAGTGAACTGTGATGCAGCTCGATTCAGTGCCCATGAACATACATGGTTAGCTTGGATTGCTCGAGACTATATGGGCCATATTAAGGCTGCCTACTCTCTACTAATGCCAGGCATAATTGATATATCTTCGGGTGAGGCGATGTGTGTTTGTGAAGCATTAAGCTGGGTCAAAAATTGTGACTTGAGTGAACCTCACATTGAAACAAATGCTCTAGTAATGGTTCAAGCCATCAATGCCAATTAAGAAGATGATTCTTTCTTTGACTCTCTCATATCTAATTGTGTAGACTTGATAAACCAAATACCGGGTGTGGTCGTGTTGCATGTGTTTAGATCTATGAATAGGGTGCCTTATTATCTTGCTAGACCCTCCATTTCTAAGCCAGTTCTCAATGAATAGGGTTGTAATCTTCCCCATGCTTTATCTTATCTAGCAATTCAGGACTTAGCTTAATAATATTTTCTTATTTCTTAAAAAAAAAAAAAGATAGTCATACTTAATAAATTTGAATATTTTATTTCTTATACATATATATATAGGCATTGTTATGTGTCAAATCTCAACTTAATTAACAAATATCTCGGGGGTCATATTTGTAATAGTTATTATTTTTTTCTATTATCACACTTTAATTGGAAAGTATGTTAAGGTTATTTTAGCATACTTTTGTATTTTCTATTTAGGGTTTGGCTGCTTTATATTTTATTGAAACATTGATGATGAATAGAATTTTATTCCCTTTGAGAAATCTCTCTCGATGTCATCTTCCTTTTCTCCAATCCTTCCTCTAAATCCCTAACAAATTGGTACCATAGCTTTTGTCCTCGCTCCAACATTATTTTGGTTCCCGTTTCATGCATCCAATTAGTGATTTGATAGTTTGGTTGTATCATAATGAATCCAATGATGTCGCCCAAATTTGATATTGATAAGTATGATGGTACAATAAGTTTTGCACTTTGGCAAGTGCAAATGATGGCTATCTTATCAAATCAAGGCATGAAGGTAGCTATATTCGGGTGAGACAAATCAGCGGCGAAAATAGAGGATAAGGATTGGGAGATGCTGGATGATAGAGCACTCTCGATTATCTAGTTATGTTTGAATAACTCAACTCTTCAAGAAATCACGGCAGCAAGTTCAGCAGCTGGTGCGTGGAAGAAGTTAAAGGAGATCTATCTGCAAAAATCGGTCACAAACAGATTACGGTTGAATTAACATTTCCATTCTTTGAAAATGCCAGAAGGTACATCTGTGAAGACCCACATCTCAGATTATACCACTCTTCTTAATGAGATGGAGAAAATTGGTATTAAGGTGGATGATGAGGATAGATCTATGGTCTTATTGTGCTCATTACCCAAGTCATACAAGGGGTTTAAGGAGACCATGCTCCACAGTACGGACTCACTTACCCTTGATAATGTGAAGAGCAATTTACTAGTAAAGCCGAATATTGACAATGACTTCACCATGGCCAATGGTATCCATCATCAAGTTGTTGGGTTATTTGTGGAAAGGGGAAGGAAAAAGGAGAAAAAATTGTATTCAGAGAGAACCCGTTTGAAGTCCAAGCACAAGAATCTAACTTGTAATTATTGTAAGAAGAAGGGGCGCATTGAGAGCGCCTGCTTCAAGATTAAAAATAAACAAAAGGCAAATAAAAAAGGTGCTCTCTTGGGAGAGGCTAACATAGTTGAAAGTGATACTGATGATGTGCTTTATGTGGCTAATGGGAGGAACAAGTTTGAGCAAATTTGGGTAATAATCATCTAGTGGAGGAGGTTGCCACAAGTGAATCAACTAGTGGAGGAGTTCTTTTGGGCAATAATCATCTTCATAAAGTTGTTGATGTTCAAAAAGTGAAGATCAAGATCCATGATGGGGTGAGTGTACTATGATTATCTTGAAGCACATCCCAGACATTACGAAGAATTTGATCTCTTTCGGTGCTCTTGAGGATGTCGACTACAAGTTCCAAAGTAAAGGTGGAGTTCTTAAGGTTTCTAAAGGGGCTCTCACATTGATGAAGACAGATAGAATCTGTACATTTTATTTTTTTGCAAGGTACAACAATTACAAGGCACAACTATTTTAGGCTCAGCTACCATTGCTAGTACTACCTCATATTCAGACAAGACCAAATTGTGGGATATGAGGTTGGGGCATATGAGCGAACGTGGAATGATGATCTTGAGCAAGAGAGGTATGTTGTGTGGCAGAAGATGTGGAGTTTGGTGATCCCTCAAACTACAAAGAGGCAATATCTTCATGTTATGCAATGAAGTGGGTTGATGCTATGGAGGAGGTGATTAAAGCACTTCATAAGAATGAGACTTGGACACTTGTTGAGCCACCTAAAGGGAAGAAAATTTTTGGATGCTAGTGGATGTTTAAAAAGAAAGATGATACTACTGGTCTTTGATGCAATGCGAGATTGGTGGCTAAAGGCTATAGTTAAATAGAAGGCATTGATTTCAATGAAGTCTTCTCACCAGTGGTAAAACATACATCTATTCAAAGTTTACTTTCATTGGTTTCTATGGGAAATTTGGAGTAAGAGCAACTTGTCGTGAAGACTGCATTCTTGCATGGTGACCTTAAGGAGAAGATCTACATGCATCAACCCAAGGGCTATGAGGTTTTTGGTAAAGAGAACCACGCGTGTTTGTTAAATAAGTCATTATATGACCTAAAACAATCACCAAGGCATTATTATCAAAGATTTAACTTTTTTATGGCAAAGGTTAGATTTTCTAAATCCAATTATGACAGTTATGTTTACTCCAAAAAGTTGCCAGATAGGAGCTTCATATATCTATTTCTTTATGTGGATGATATGCTAGTCGTGGCATCAAATAAAGAGGAGATCAAGAAGGTGAAAGATCAGGTAAGCTCAGAATTTGAGATGAAGGATTTGGGGGTTGCCAAAAGAATTCTAGGGATGGAGATCACCAGGGATAGATCAAACGGCAAGTTATATCTTTCACAAAAGAGTTTTGCTGAGAAGGTATTAAATCGGTTTAGAATAAATGATGTGAAGCCTGTGTCTACTCCTCTTGTAACCAAATTCAAATTATCAAGGCATTTGAGTCCAAAAACTAAGAAGAAAGAGAGCTATATGTCACAAGTTCCATATTCTAGTACTATTGGAAGTATCATGTACTTGATGGTTTGCACTAGACCTGATATCCCTCATACTGTCAGCGTGGTGAGTGGCTATTTATCATGTCCTGGTATGCAACATTGGGAGACTGTTAAGTGGATCCTTCGTTATTTGAAAAATACTGTAGATGGTTGTTTGGAGTTTGGGAAGAGTGATACAAAACTGACAGGTTATGTTGATTTAGACTTTATGGGTGACCTTGATAAGAGACGGTATTTGACCGGTTATGTTTTCACTTTAGATGAAAGTATAATTAGTTGGAAAGTTATCTTACAATCCACTATTGCTTTGTTTACTATAGAAGCTGAATACATGGCTATAACAGAAGTTATTAAGGAAGCAATTTGGCTTAAAGGCTTGCTTGAAAAGACTTCGACATATGGTGGTCCCACTACTATATACTGTGATAATCGAAGTGCTATTCACTTAGCGAAGAACCATATGTATCATGACAGGAGAAAGCACATTGATGTCAAACTCTATTTTGTTCGACATGTTATTTAAAATGGCGTGGTGGAGATTAAGAAGATTGACACCACAAATAATCCTGCTGATATGCTCACAAAGCCTTTACAGATCGCAAAGTTCAACTATTGTGTAAAGTTGGTTTTTGTTTATCCCGAATTATTTTTTATCAATGTGCTTGCTCCTGTCAAGATAAATAATTTTTTTTATCATTTATATAAATAAAAATTATTAATGGAAAAAATTATTATCCTAAATTTTATGGATAATTTTTTATTTCAGAAAACATTAACAAACTTTGAAAACGTTTTTAAAATTTTATCTAATTATTTTAGATATTCTATTATCCCAAATTTTATGGATAAGTTTTTAATTCGGAAACTTTGTGATGTCATTCGCTTATGGCCGTTATGCTTTAAAAAATCTCTATATATGTTTATTTTATTTTATTTATTCATAACTAAATTAGAACAGCCTTATAGAGCTGTCTACCAATTTTTAGTGAAGTCAATTAACTTAATCTAAACTTCTGACTTGAGTAACCACATGGTATGATCATGTTTCGCATGAGTGTGAGCATCGCCAAGTGTTGGTTAGAGGACGAAAGAAGTGCTAATGTGGGCCCAGTAACCAGGATGGACTAGCTGATAAAACTGGTCTTTTAAAGGACTTTTTTTGAATTTTCTCGATATTGGATCAATTCTCTTTTTGTTAATAAAAAATTATATATATTGGACTTGCATGAAATATGATGATTGATTATATGTGCAAACTAACCCAAAACATAACTGAGAAAATTAAATTATTAAAATTAATTATTTAAAAAGATCCATGTTGATTTTTATAAGTAAATATATACAATTTTATATAAAAGTTGTATTTCAACATATATTTTTCATTGAATAATATGTAATGCCTTTTTATTCTAATTATTATATTATTGGCATTTTTAATTGATCTTTTTAATTTAACTTAAAACAAGTTTATAAAATCTAATAATATTAATTATAAAAAATAAAATACATAAATAAAAATAGGTTACCCTTTTCCATTTAGAACTTCTAGAAGGTCCCAGAAATCCATTACCCGTGATCTCTAACCTCACTCCCATCTTCAACTGTTAGATCCTTCATATTCCTCATCACCATCGTCCATTCCTTAGCTCATCGTATGCTACCAAACCAACGGCTCTTCTTATACTATCACCGCCTAGCCCATGAACAAAACTTAAACAGGGGTATTTGCGCCATTACAAGTAGAAGTTTTCATTGGGTTGCTAGCAAAGCAAACTCGGTTTCTAGTTTCGCCCCAAATTTCCCATTCTTTGGAAACCGCTGGCAGAGCCAGAAACAGTAAACAAAGGGGAAATTTAATAAATAAAAGTTCAAATATAATCAAAATTATATAATAATCTTAAAAAGAAGACTTTCACATAAATAAGTAGTACAAAATATCAATAAAAGTAAATTCATAATTGAACCCTTAGAGTTTTAATACTTTAAAAACAATGAATAATTGTTTCATTATATATCTATACAATCGAAGATATCTTTTCCAATGTATGTCACCAAGTAATCAACTTAGTATTAAAATTGCAATTGAAATTAGTAAAATTAGAGTTGAAGTCAAGACTTTAATTAAATAAATAAATATTAAATATATTTAATTTTAAATCAGACCAAAGTTATGACTTCATCATTGGATAAGATGGGACTTAAATCTACTTTTATTTTGGTTAGTAAAGAGTTAAGGGGGTCGATTGTAAAATAGATTGGGTAATGAGAACATTAAATAATTAAATTATTATTAAATATATTTAATCTCAAATTATAAGGGTGAAATTGCCCTCCTTCTCCACCACGTGGCTCTGCCACTGGTGTCACCCTCTCCAGATTAGGGTTAAACCTATTAGTGAAATTCATGGAACCTTCTTATGCAATCGTAGGATGATTGATATCATCATATGGGATTAGGAGTCACCACGGTCCAAGAACACTCAACATTTAGTCAATATAAGGAATCAATTACAAGGTAGTCTCAAGGGGATTTTTGTCCAAAGTACCATGTTCTCATCTTGATTCCACCCTAGATTCACCATCTTAATTAGTTTGTTTCATTGCTTTCTTAGTTTAGGAACTTAATAAATATCATTCAATTTGTCGGCTAGATCATAGAGGAAAAATCAGTACTAGGTCTACCTATCCTCCTAGGATCGAATGACCTATCTTATTGTACATTTTACTATTTGCACACTAGTATATTTGCAGCATAATATGCATAGGGAAGGTCATATCAGTAATCAATTATCTCGCTTGATTTTCGCACTAAGTATCTTGTTACCCATAGTAATACACCATGATTCCGAACAATGAAGCTCTAATACTAACTTTTAGGCAAAACCTCTCAAAAGCAACAAACCAAATGATAAAATGAAGAAAGAACGGAAAATAAAGCAAAGACAACAAATTTACATAGAACATCAAATGTAGGCTACTTTAATAGAACTACAAATCTTCATTATATTGAGAAAAAGAGAAAATCTCTATGAGGCCGTTTAGTTCATGAATCTTACATTACCACCAGGAATATGATTACTGGGAATATGATTCCCTAACCTTGTTGACTAGAATATGTGCAATTTCTATTTAGTTGACAAGGAAAAAATGTGGCTAGAATTTAATATTACCATGTTTGGTTAAGTATAAATCATATATAACCAATTACCATTTTACTAAAGTACCATTATCTAATATGTATTAAATATATTAAAGTTCATATATTTTGATGCAGCTATCTAAGTTGTTTATCATAATAATAATAATAATAATAGGTGTAGCTCTACATCATTTGTGAAGCTCTTATAATTAGGTGTAGCTCCATCTTTGATAAGCTTTTCGGGAGGACCAATGATAGCAGTGCTACATGAGCAAAGGAATGAAGGCACAAACAACCTCTCATTTCCTGTATTGATAACAACACGATGCCAGATACCCTAGTATCTACCATTGCTTAACGCCTGCAATATATGCAACAAAGGAGTTTAAACCTCAAAAGACATATATCATCTAATGAACTTGAGTTAGGTACAAAATCATTCCCGACTTTGAACCAAAATTCAAAAAAGCTTCTATATTATTTAAAAAGAAACACAAAAGGCCTACTTGTACAAGTAATTATAAAAATCCTTTGATACAAAAAACGAGGTTTTAGATTTTGGTAAAAATAAAAAATAAAGGTTAGTCCATACTTTTCTAAAGTTAGAAGTCTACCTGTATTTGGTCCCCAAAGTTAATAACCAATGCATTAGGAACTGGACTAACAGCTATCCATTTTCCTTCCCTTAAAACTTGTAAACCAGCAACCTATTGATCTTGAAGAAGTATTGTAAGAGCATTAGGGTTGGTGTGAGCAAGTAAACCATATGTAAGATCAGGCTGAGGGCATGGAGGATAGTAATTCATGGCCATGTGTTGTTCTTGCTCTCCTAACACCTCTTCGATGTACTCCTGCAATCCTAAGCTTAGTGATATCAAACCTAATAGTTTGAAACCAAGTTCTCGAACCTCTCTACAGTAAGTGCTCATCACACCTCTGTTAATAACCAATGGGTAAAATTATAAATTAGTTATATATATATATATTATTTTTAATAACAAATATATTATTTATTTACACACTTGTGTGCATTAAAGAAAGATTTTATATAAAGAAAAAAAAAAAATTAATTTGTTATTTTAAGAGGTGGCATGTAAAAAACCTCTTTCATGTATTTATTTAATTCAGGATATGTCCAAGTGGGTGCACATGGTGTATACCTCTTGTGTGTGGTTGAATCAACATATTTTTATTCATTGATGTGTAATATTCTATAAATCCTCTACCAAAAGCTAATTTTAAACAATCGTATAAGATTTGTAATTATAAAAACATCTCTTTAAAACAATTGTTACTAAATAAATATATATTATCCTTTAAATGGTAAATGCCAAATCTATTAGTATGCTTACATATAACCTTCATCCTCTTCATTGAATGCTTTTTATTTATTTTATTTTTTTCACAAATAGATAACAAGCATGCTTTATTTAAAGGAAGTTAATTAGGGATATGTATAGGTGTTGAGCAAGCACAACAAACATGTATGCCCTCATCTTGTATGGGTTTTGGGATTCGATCTACGGTTCTTCTTGAAACGAACACCCTATATAAGGGACTTGATACCAATAGACAATTTTGAACTATTGGTTTCTTTAATTTTCAATTTAAATAAGTATTTTATTTTTATAATTTTTTAAAAGACAAATTTTATATTAAATTTTTTAAAATATTATTTGGCATTATTCATTAACTATAATAAATTAAAATTTCATAATAGTTTATAGAATAAAAACAAATTATACATATATTTTATTTAAATTATTTCAAAAAATTAATATATTCATACACACACACACAAACATTTATAGCTTAGGTCAAAAGAATTAAATAAGTGAGTTTTGTGTTTTCAAGTCTAACATTTACCAAACATTAGAAACAAAAAACGTGTGTTGTATAGATCTACAATAGTTGTCCTTGTTGTAGAGCATTGTCTTAGAGTCATAGCCCTCAATAGTGTCCTTTAATTAGAGATGGATCCATATTTTTTGTTCAGAGGGGGCAAACTAATATTACATATAAAAAAAATAATAGAACACAAGTGCATCATAAGTTTTTTGTCATATGAAAGTAACATATATTATAATTGCGTTCTATATGTTTTCATAGCTTGAAAATGTTGCAGGATTTTTTCGTTATCAATACTACAAAATATATCCTTTTCTATATAAGTAATCAAACAATAATTTATCCAAGAATCACTCATTCGGTTGCGCAAGTGATTTTTTACAATCTTCATAGTAGAAAAAGTTCTTTTAACTGATGTTGTAGAAATGGGCAATAGGAAAGTTAATTTCACAAGTACACCAACGGGTACAAAATATGTTTCTTTGACTCACCAAGTTTTATAGAAAGGTCATTGATACCTTTTAGTCCTTTAAACTCACCATGAGATCTTAAATAAATAACGTAAGTCTCAAGCTGATTGTTAAGAATAAGAAGTTCCGTCTTAGAAAACTCTTATGGATAAAATTGAGCATGACGAGTTAGTTTTCCCTTATCAAAAGCCGCAAAAAGAATCACAAAGACATTATGGAAGTCATACAAAGAAGTAACTTGATTTTCACCATATTAAATTGATTATTAAGTTCTTGAAATACATGATTGCAGAAATATACATATTTACAGAATTGCAATAGTTGAATGGCGACTTGGTGAGGATTGAAGGCTGCTCTCTAATTAACACCTCCAAGCTTTGGTATGGGAGAACTGAATGAGGGGAATATGTTAGGGTTCGAAATTGAGAGATGGGGAAGGGAATTAACTTTTTAAAATAGTTTTTTTATATAAGTCCTCAGATAAATTTTTAATTGTTTTTATATAGATTTTATTTCTTATTTTTACATCAAGTAAATTGAAAAAATAAAAAATTTTAAATATTATTTAATGAATTTTACAAACTTGAGTGGGGGCAGTTGCCACCACTGCCCCACTCTAGCTCTGTCCTTGCCTTTAATTAAAGTATTTGGTTCAACCATCTTATCTTAGGTAATTGATGACTTATAGACTTATTTTAAATTAAATTAAAATTTGATCATAAATTTTATATAAATATAAAAAAATAAATTATTATAATTGATTTTCATTGAAGTTCATCTATATTAACTTTGGTGATCCTTATGACCAAACAAAGCATTGAGAAACATATGCATGGTGAAGAAAAAGACCACCTCAAGAATTGTTGAAAAAAAAAATTACTGAAGAACTCTTCTTATTATTATTTGTTTTACATAATATGAGCAAATCGCTATGCAGGAAAAGTGGTTATAAGGAAAAAAAAACATTTTGGATTAAGGAAAATGAATTATAAGTCCCTGAATATTTCAAAACATCCCAGACAAACCCTCTACATTTGAATTTCCCAGACAGTCTCACTTTTTTTTTCTGGCAGCTTACTTTTTAGTCAGTATAGCTCATTCTGTTAGTTTATTCTATTTTACAACATATGCTTCATACTTAATAAATATAATATTTGTTTAACATTGTATGTTTAAGTGTAACTACATAGATTTTCACTTAATATATTATCTTTTCGTTTAATATTTATTTTTTATATTTAATATATGACCTTTCCATTTTCATTAACGTTAGTTACCTTTTTTGATAGAAAGATAGAAAAGTAAGTTATCAGAAAAAAGAAAGACTTCTTGGCACTACCCAAATTTGGTTGGACAATCTGTGAATAAGTAAAACTTGAAAAGATTTTAAGGTATTTCGAGTTTGTAATAAGATGATAGTACTTGATGTCATAGGTAGATTTAGGGAGCGGATAAGGGATTCTTGAGCACCCTATTGGCCGATGATATATGTATATATATATATATATATATATATCAATTTTTACGATATTAATGTAGTATAGTAATAATAAAAAAATAAAAAAATAAAAAAAATTCCTAAAAAATGCAATTGCCCTCTCAAAATCACTAAAAAAATCATTGCAGATTGCGTCGATTGATGAACTTTTTCTCTTTGCTCAATCATTTCTAAGTTTATGTTTTATTTTTATTATAGGGATTTATCCTTTTTTTTCATGTTTGTTTTATATCTAATTCAATTTGTTTAATTTTTTTGTAATTATTTGTTGTGTGAAAATATTTGATATTTGTTGAATGATTGTTGGATTTTTGTTAAATATTTGTTTCATTATTTCTTATGAAAATTGTTGTGAAAAAAGTGTAGATATTTGTTGTGATTAATTGTTATAAAAAGTTTGATTATTCATTAGATTATTTGCTGAATAATTGTTGTATTTAACAATTGAATTAGATGTGAATTTGTTTAAAGTTGTTTCTTAATTACATTATTTGTTAATTTAGTGCTTAATTAGTTGAGTTAATCGGCAATTATGTAGATATAATAGGGTTAATTTTATTTCTGATTCTGCTATGCTTGATGTGTTCCTAGTTGTAAATAAATAAAAATATAATAATACTAATAATACTAATAAAAATAAAATTCTGATACCTAAAACCTAAATTATAGAAAAGTCTCACCTAGGACCCTAGGCATGCCTTGGATAGCACGTGACAAAAACATTTTCAACATAAATAATTTAGATATATTTTTATTTTTGTAATGACCATTTGATCTGTTGGCATCATGTGTATTGTATAAAATATTAGTATTTTACTAAAGAAACGGGTTTGAATCTTAAATGTGTTGTTAAGTACATAGTTGCACTCCATATATATTCCTGCCCAACAAGTAGTTTGTTCACTTTAGGGAAAAAATAAGGTAAAATTTCAAACTTTGTGGTTTCCTAGTTTTGCAAAACAAAAGATGCAGATGTTTGTAACTATATGGTTTCTCCAGCTTGCAAAAAAAGATAAAACCCCTTAATAAGCACTTAACAGTGTTAACTTATAGGGCATAATGGTCAATTTATTATGGAGACATCACGTGGCATAAAAAAAAATTTAATTTTCAACATGATTTTATTTGGTTTTTGGAATTTAAGTTTTCTTATTTATTAGAATTTTGAGAGAAATTAATAGATTTGAATATATATATATATATATATATATATATATTTATGCCAAATAAGATGGTTTTAAAATAAAATTACTATTTTACTTTTCTAAGTTAACACCGTTAAAGGCTTATTAACGGTTTTCCATTTTTAAAAGCTAGAGAAACCACATGGTTTACAAACCTCTGTCTTTTGCAAAACTAAGAATCACGATGTTTTTTTATTAAAAAAACATATATTTTTTTTTAAAGATAATGTTTTTTTACAAATTAGATATTATTATTTCGGTTTAATTGCCGTACAGGTCCTTATAATTGTGTACTTTCCGCCATTTTAGTCATTCTAATATTTTTAGATATAATTAAGTCTTCATATTTGGTCTAGTTAGGTCGTTCTAGTTCACTGCAATATTTTTATATACAATTAAGTCATTTCAACTTACACTTACTCATCTACACCGCGGACTAGAATGAACCAATTCGCTAAATATAAATATTTAATTATACCTAAAAATATTACATAGACTAAAAAAAATTATATAATTATAGAAATCTGTACATCAATTAAATTTAATATTTCAAAGTAAAAAAAAATATTATGATATGATGAAAGCGTGACGTAGCTAGGCCACAGCTTAAAGTCCATTGTTGACGTTTGGCATGTGAAGTATGAATCCTTGCTACCTTCCACTTGCTCTGCTCAGAATTAAATGGACTTTATGGAGGTTTATGGTTTATTTTCAATGCATGTGCTCCACTAGCTAAACCCTTTTGGGTTTTTTTTTTTATTTAACCATGAATAACAGGGCTGGTAGGATGTACACGGATCATAATTAATATCACTATTTATTTATGTTTTTATTTTGTATGAACCAAAATCCAAATTTATTTATTTTTATAATAATACAAACACTATATATATAAGATGTGATGGTGATAAATCAAAAAAGTTAGTGACCACTAAAACTCTTCAACAACAACAATAATAATAATAATAATAATAATATATTATATATTATTATTATTTGAAAAATTCACACATGTTTTGTATATATATGTATTAAGATTGTATAATATAATCTAATGTTGGACTTGTAATTTGTTGGCTTCAAGATGTAGTACTTTTAATTTAGTGGCTGCTAATTAGAGTATTTAAAAATAAGTTATTAGGCTAATGCCCTATGTCTTGTTTATTTAATATGGATGAGTGGCATTTCCATTTGGGAAGTAAGCAATGACATATCATGGCATTAAAACTCAATTGCAAAAATCAAACTTAAAATAATGGCAAATATTAATTAAATGAAAGTTGGCAGCAGTCTGCATTATGATAAAAAATTATGTTGTTTTTTTTAAACCTTGTAATTTAAAAAATAGAATATTGTAATTGGAAGGCCACTCGTTGTGACAGAAAAATATATTTGTTTCCTCAAAATAAAATTAAGAAATTGAGATTTAAATATTTTTTTTCTAATTAATTTTATAAATCAATGTGAATATATATTTGTTGTAGGACAAAATTTTGGGTAATTTTTTTAGGTAGTTACCATACTATGGCCAAATATCACTTTGAGCATCAAAATTTAATTTGTATCTTTTTGTATACCTTACATTAATTTTGTTTTACTGGATGGGTACCAAATGATTTCAGGCCATGAAAAGCTGACGTGTGCACTAGACTTACTACTTGGCATCTTACATGGCACATGGTTTGCTTACCTGTAAAAAAACAAGGATTTCATAATCCATGTCAGCGCGAGTCATCTACCACGTCATCATCCATTAAACAGACATAAGCACTCCGTGGGAGAGAAAACCTCGCCCCCTTTCTTCATCCGCTAGCCGTCACTGCCACCATTCTGATCAGCTTGGGTGTTTTCTACATGGCCCCCATTCTCGAAGAATGCAGAAGCAAGCATTGTTGTCCAGTGGAGAAAGTGGCAGACGCTCAAGATGTGCAAGATCACCATGGTTGGGTTGTAAAGATTTTTTTTTGAGTGAATGATTTCCTGAAAAAGGAAAGGGGTTGTAGAGTTTCAATTTGTTTTTTTTTCCTATAATGCTAATTTGGGAAGAAGAGAAAAAAGGTTGAACTTGTTAATGCTGAGTATAGTGGTTGAAGTTATTGTCCTTTGAATGATTTCAGATATTTTTTTTTGCAAAGTTTCATTTATTTTTTTTTTAAAAATCTTTGGAGTTATTTCCATTGAAATGGTGAAAGAATACAATGTTTTCCAAAGTTGATTTACATAAAAAAATATCACTATAATACACATAAATAAAAAAATGAGGTAGTCCTTTAGAAGAAATTGTGTACAAATTTACACCCCATCATAATCAAGATAATAATGAACCTGTGCAACATAATAGTGGAATTTACACCCATTATAAATTTAAATGGCACTATAATCTGTATTAGAAATGACACTAGAAATACTACAATGTGCACATTTAACTGGCACTAGAAATTTACATCTATGATGTTTCCATCTGGAAACTTGCATGACATCACAAACTATTACAATCACCATTTTAGTAATTTGCAACATAATATTGTTCATTGAAAGTTGCTAACACCATTCACATGTATCTATGTCCATTTGTAAAGATCAGTATTTTTACAAAAATTGTGAATAGACAAGAAACTATCACGTAATCAGTATTTTTCAAAACATATACCCATTAGAACATGATAACATTTTTACAGAGCTTTGAAGAAATAATTCATGCATCTAAGCATTCTCGTTATGGGCAATGGATGTAGAACCACTTGCACCTCCTGCTGGAACCCATATTTTCCTTCTCTTCACAACAATAGATGGGGGCTTTGTTTGGGGTTTTTTCTTTGGATGTTGCTCCACAAACATGTCCCCTGTATTTGATTCCTTTGCAGGTTCATTGTTGTCAGTTGCTTCTTTAGTATTTGCTTCAATTGTGCCTTTGGAATTTCCTTCTCTTTTGCCTTTAGCATTTCCTCCTCTATTGTTCTTTCTTGCCCTGTTTATCATAGTTCTTTCTCCAGCTAGAGGTATATGGAGAGCATGCTCATGAGTATCAATGATCTGTAGAACAAGTAAATTTAAATCCTTAATTCTTAAGTTTGCCTATTCTTCCATGCATAAAGAAGGCATTTGTTCCTATTGTGTATATTGATCTTATTGTTCTGTTCATTAAAAAAATTATCTTGTTCTAGGCATTTCTGCATAATGATATGTGTATAAGAAATTTAATACTAAGAAGCCAATTATGCATATTGTTATGTGCATAAAAAATTTATTGCTTAAAAGCCAATTCTTGCCATTTCTCTGTGCATGCAAAATTTAACATTTACAATCCAGTAGCTTCAATTGATCAATTCATAAAAGAAATTATTATGTACCATACATTGGGCAAACTTGTGACATGGGTTATGATTTGTCATTTTAAACACTATATATGTTCCCTACTAGATATTGAGGAGCCGATTCTTCCATGGAGCCATTGTTATCACCCTGCTAATCATGACAAATTAATAGAAAGTACAGTAAATTAATACCAACACGTATGAAAATTTTAAACTTATGTACTTAATTTTAATATTTATTTACCTCATTTGGTTGTTGATTGCATTGTCCATCTGGTTCTCTACTACCATGTTTGTCATGTCCCTATATGAGGTACACATGTAAGATTGAATCACATCCTTAATTAGGTCTGAAATTATCAGGTTTATTAATTTGGTAGGTATTTATCTCATTTGTTGCATGACTGCGTTGCATATCTAGTTGTCCACTGACTCCTTGCTCTAGCCCCATCTGTTATGTGCACATGTAAAACTCAAACTCATCATTCAAGGAGAAAATAATAATAATAATAATAATAAGCAATGTGAATGAATTACATTTAATCAGGAAGTCCAATACCTTTAATTAATGAAACCTCTTGTTATGGCCTTGAACACCACATATACTACACTTCATTTTAACTCCTTTTTTGCTAACCTTCCCTTTTGTGAAACCAATTTCCTCCTCGCCTGCCTCTCTCCTCCTAAGCAATGGTTTCTTACCTCTCTTCTTATGCACAACCTGTGGTGGAATCATTGGGCATTGATTGCTCTTAGGCCAACAATCTTTGTCTTGTGTCTGGTTTAGGATATGGTTGTATGTTGCTAAAAATGTGCTAACCTTGTAGCAATCATCCAATTGATTCTCAAGGCTATTATTGTTATAATACAAGGTAGATACTGCATGGTTGCATGGTATCCTGGTTAACTGCCACCTTCTGCATGTACATGTCCTATCTTTGGTATCAACTATAAACTGACCATCATTGCTATTAACTTGATACTTATCCCCTCCTGACCATGTGGGTTGACAAGACCAACTTAATATTTTAGCTCTCTCTAATTTTTTCATGATTCTAGGACAATGCATGGTTTTACATCCTCTGATGGCATCTCTCTTTTTTTGTATTCTAACCATTAATTTGGTTCTAATCATTTCATTCATAGTTATTATTCCCTTTGTTCTAGCTTCAAGTATCTGCCTGTTGAAACACTCACACAAATTATTTAGCAACATATCACATTTAAATTTGCTATGGAAATATGTCCTACTCCAGTGATGTACATCTATATTTTTCATGTATGCATAACCTTCTGCAGACATACTTTTGAGTATTTCCATTTCTTTGTTAAAAGCTGGGATATAACTAGACTTAGCGCATCTCCATAGCTGGTCCTTAAGGGCCTTTCCCCTAAAACTATTTTTGAAGTTTGTGTGAACATGTCTAACACAAAACTTATGTTCACTATCAAGGAATAATCATATAGTGCATGTATAAGGCCCTGTATACAATGTCCAACAATGAAAGGAAAAATAAATTTAGCTTTGAGATTTCATAGTAATAAAAATAGAGAACAAAGTGAAAGTGTTTACCTTTTGCCTGTCGCTCATAAAAGCCCAGTGGTGACTGTTGTTTATCTCCAAGTCACTAGCTAAAAGCTCTAAGAACCAGGTCCAATTCTCCCAGTTCTCTCTATCTACCACATCCAATGCTGTGGGATAGATGCAATCGTTTGCATCTATCCCAATAGCTGCAAGCAGCTGGCCACCATACATACCTTTCAAGAAGCACCCATTCAGAGAAAGCATGTTTCTACATCCTGCTTTGAAACTAGCTCTAAGTGGTGCTAGGCAGATGTACATGGCCTCAAAATTACCCTCACTGCATCTAAATTTGATGGTTGATCCAGGGTGTGTTCGCAACAATTCAACCCTATAATCATACAGTCTACTTATCTGATATTTCTCATCACCATTAAGAAGTCTGTTTGCATTATATCATACAAAATTCAAAGACACATTAAAATTAAATAAAATGATAACACTGCAGCAGGACAAGTTCTAAAAAAACATACAGAAAAAATCAAAACAATACCTTAAAGCAATAGATTTGGCCCTCCAAGCCTTGAGACTGCTAATGTCTACATTTTGTTTATTCTTAACAGCTTGAATTATCCCAGAAGGTTTCCATGATGGGTCTGCTCTAAATTGTTCAAGGTAGTTGTGGGCAATCCAGTGTGTACTCACGTGTCTGATGTTGTGGTCTCTATTGCATTCATGCCTTAGAACACCTGATTTTATTTGAATTGTATTCCTATCTGTCACCATTGGTGAAGCCTAAAGATAGATTGGGTAGCCTATTTTGCAATAAGACTTGCACCTCTTCTTGTTATTAAGCCTAAAATTCATCACACATCTAATTTTGATGCCGTAGTTCCTGACTGCCTCCCTAAACTGCTTGAACCTGTTGAATTTCATACCAATCTTGAATTGGGGATCCTTCATATCATAATCCTCATTGAATTTTGCATATTTAGGTCTATATGGATTCATTTCCTCTTCATCTATGCTAGAATTTGAACGTTGTTCCTCTGATGCAACATAATCTGAATGGGCATCATCATCTTCATCTTCATTGCCTACTTCCATTATCTTCCCCTATGGATCTATGGTAGCCATAGGAATGCTCACATCATCTACATTCACTTTCTCTTCCTGACTTTTAAAGCTATATTCAGAATCATGCAGGTCACTCTCTTCATCCTCCTCTAATCCTAATCTTTCATTCCCAGCTACAACATCCTCAATTTTATCATTTTCTTCTGTTGTTTCTTCTATGTGTCTATCTAGATCAACATCAATTTTCCTTTCAAACTTGAAAGTTTTTTCCATGACAGCCTCTTCTACAACCATTGGATTTGCATTTCCTTCCATTAAAGCATCCACCTCTCCAATCCTAATTTTCTCTACAATCCTAGAATTACCATCCATGCTATCTTTCTCCATCCCCACTTGTTCTACATTTCCTTCCAAAGCAACATTCATTACTCCCAAATTTTCTTCTTCTGATAGTAGCTTATAAACCTTGGTATAAATATTAATGTGCCTAGTATTGCAAACACTCGAAGCCATTTCTATTGCATCTTGATCAGTCTTTATTTCTCACAAACCTGGCTTATTACTTGCAAGGTCAAACCACCAAAAGCTACACCCCTCCACATTGCAAGTTCATTTCTCTTGCCATACTCTTGAGCTCTAACAAAGAAATTCTATCCACTGAAAAGTAATCCACATGTCCGCCAAATCTCCGGCCATCAATCTTATGTAATTCTCCAATTGTATAAAAGGTCTTTATTGCGAAGTATTCATCCCAGATGCTGAAAGCAAATTAATCAAAAATAAATCAGATAGTGCATAGACAAGTCTAATTCTAACAAAATGTTTAATTTGAAATGTAGCAAATCCACCAAATAAAAATATAACAGTTATTATATTAGAAAAGGCAAAGCAATTTGATTCAAATTCATTAAAGAAAATGCAAAAGATATCCTCAAATAGGCTAAAGAAAAAGAAACTTGCATTTGCTGCCACAAAAAATAAAAATAAAAAATAAAGGGCAACATGCACGAAATACATAAAAGGAAAATATCTAAACTTGCATTGTTTGTAAAGACATCCTGCACCTACAGAACAAACATGTAGAATGGGTTGAATTTTTTTTCCCAATATAAAATCTGTGCAGTAAAAATACTATCATGAATGGAATAGTATTATTAAAAATTTTTTTGTAAACTTGCACCTGTATAACAAACATTCTTTTTTTTATTAAGAACATGCACCTGCAGAACAAACAACAACATGGCAGAAACTATATTAATTGTTAGAACATTTTCTTATGCATTGTTTTGTAAGTAATAATTTTTATTAATGCATAGATCAATAGGCCAGTTGCAATTGAGTACAAATCTATCCGTACAATCCATGAGTAATAGTTTATGTATGGATTGCTCTACTTGTTATGGTCAAGTCATTAATGTAATCAATAGAAATAACTATATGAAATGGCTTGAATTTTTTTTTCCAATGTATACTATACATATAAAACACCAATATGCATAGAATGGTATTAGTACAATTGTTTTGTAAAAACTGGACATGCATAATAAACATTCATTTTTTTATTAAAAACATGCATATGCAAAACAAACACCAGCATGGTACAAACTATATTGATTGATAATTATCACAATCTATGGTGCCGGATCAATGCATAAGAAAGAATCATTTTCTTATGCACCATGGCTTCTAAGTAATAATTTTTCTTCATGCATAGATCAATAGGCATAGTTGCAATTGAGTGCAATCTATGAGTACAATCTATGAGTAACACTTACATGTATAGATTGATTTGGGTTTTTTATTTTCAAATGTCAATGGTACAAACTATGCATGAGAAACACAACCATGCATAGAATGTCTTAGTTATGTTTAGTTTTTTTTTTAACACCTGCATCTATCGGTAGATTGTTCAAAGTATAGCACAAACAATAATATACTCTATGCATTAGGAACACCTGCATGTATCATTATGTCCTTAATATCCTTCCATATAAATTTCCTCACTTATCAATATGCGTTTGGAGGTATTAATTTTGTTATGTTCAAGTCATTAATGTAATCAATAGAAATAATAGCATAGTTAAACAATGAAAGAGAACATTTTTTGTTTGTTTGTTGTTATGTATGTATCCTGCATATAAGTGGATATAACTTAAACTAGAAAATTATTAATCCAAAATGTTAGTTTTAAGAACAACATTCACCAAATTAAACATAAAGTTGTCTCCTGGAGAAGGGGACCACTATAACCAATTTTTCATAGAGAAGGGGACCACTCCAATTCAAGATAAAATAATTTCAAGATGTCCCTAAAAACACAAGCTCTACCCTTTCAATGACAAGTGGATCATTATAATGTTTATAATATGGTACACCTTATTCCTTTACTATAGATAGAATCAACAAGAAATGACATTCGAGACCTAACACTATTAGCAAAACCCTAAGTGTTGAAAAGTTAAACTTTCCTATTTCAAAACCTAGGATGCATCTACATGTGAAAATCAACTGTTAATCATATCACTACACCAATTTCCATCATCAAGGCACTTATTGTAACAGGGTGGTTCATCTCTAGCCCTCCGTAAGCGCCAATCAACTGACATCTTGAGCGACTGCCACTTTCTCCACTCAACAACGATGCTTGCTTCTGTGATCTTTGAGAATAGGAGCCGTGGAAAAGAAACCCAAGTTGATCAGAATGGTGGCGGTGACAGCTAGCGGATGAAGAAAGGGGGGCGAGGTTTTCTCCCCCACGGAGTGCTTATGTCTGTTTAATGGATGATGCCGTGGTAGATGACTCGCGCTGGCATGGATTATGAAATCCTTGTTTTTTTTACTGGTAAGCAAACCATGTGCCATGCAAGATGCCAAGTAAGATGCCAAGTAGTAAGTCCGGCGCACACGTCAGCATTTCATGGCCTAAAACTATCAGGTACCCACCAGGTGAAACAAAATTAATGTAAGGTATCTGAAAAGATACAAATTAAAGTTTGATGCTCAAAGTGATATTTGGCCATAGTATGGTACCCACCTAAAAAAAATTACCCACAAAATTTTAGATTGCATCAAATGTAAAACTCCTAATTCAAGTGTCAAAATTGGAGGGTGGAAGATGACCAAAGTTTGAAGATTTTGAATAAAGAAATAAGAACAAAATTATGGTGGTTGGTATTAGTGGGATTACTAAATTTTAAGTCAAAAATTGAAGGTTGTCAATGAAAAATTGCATAATATTACGTCTTATTTAGTTCATATTAAATAGCGGAGAAAATTTATAAAATGTTATAGTTGCCCTTCCAAATTAATATTATTAGAAATATTTGTGTAGTTGCATTTGGTTGCCTTCAATTATATGTATTAAAATGAAATTCAATTTACTCTTTTCATTTCCTTGTTTGAATTGAAATATAGAGGAAGATGTTTGCATGCATGATACAATTATTATTAGAAACAACATTAGAGATGTATCTTTTATTAGATGAGCATTTTGGTCAAACCTTTTATAATGCTTTCATGGTTTGTATTTTCGAAAAAACGCATGCTAGTGAGAGTTAGAGTAAGGATTTTTTAGTAATTGTTTGAGAAATTAGTTTTAGACTTTTCGATTTTCTTAATGCTATTTTTTTTATTTTTCTAGCTAATTGCTTTGACTTCAATTATGACAACTTATTTTTATAATTTTTTTCTATATATTTGATAACTCAAGAGATAATAAACTTTTATACTCGATTACATATCGAAGGTAAACATTACTGAACTAATATAAAAGAGATCTTCTGGTCAGCTTTCCAAAAAAAAAAACATTTATAATTAATGTATACTCAAAGGCTTAAAAGAAAAGTTAAAAGAAATTAATTAATTTTTTTTTCAAGATGAACGGCTAGGCCGCTATGAAAGATAGGGACATGCACAAGACTCGGCGAAGCAAGTGAGGGCAAGGTCCGCACATACTTGCGCCCTGGGATGACCTGCATATAACTACTACTCACACTCCCAGAAGCCCGCACCCATGACTCTAACCCTCACCACTTATGAAAGGTTCTAATAGGGACCCGGCTACTAATAGACTATTTGGTCGTTGGTAATAAAATTCCTTGTTACCTCTTTGAATGAAGATACACTCCAAAGTATTACACTATTAGATTCATTAAGAAGATTTATGTTCAAGAAATTATTTATTACCAAATGAAACATTACATATGTGGCATTAGATAGAGAATTGCATTTTATATCTGTGTCTAGAGGGGGGCACAGGCCGCTTTTTGGCCAGGCTCGGCTTGTTATCGGCCTAATAAAAATCCCCTGGTCAACTGACCCGACAGGCCAAACCGGCAACCGATAATCGACCCGCACTGTAGTGAGCCCGGTTATAGGTTGAAGTATTTTCAACCTATGACCTGGCAAGTCGACCCGCCCGGTCACTCGATCTCAGCTAGCCGGGTTGGGCCCAGTCAACCCAGCGGGGTCACATTTATATATATATATATATATATATATATATATATATATATATATATTTCAAAATAATCTTCAATAATATGAAGTTTGGCAAGAAGGGAACCCAAGACTTATTGCTCAGGTATTGAAGCTCTTACCAACTCTGCTATAAATTCCTGTGGTAAAGATGTTAACAATTCATCATTTAATATAACAATCCTTTTATAAAGATTATCCATTTCTATTATTAATATTATTCAAATCAATAAAATTTACACCAAATTATTTATACTGAAAGATATTATACGAACCAAAATAATTACAATGGTGTGTAATGGTCTAAATGTTAATTGAAAACTATAATCCTTTCTCTAATATTTTTATGTATTTTTCAATATAATATTTAAAATCTTGTGTATTTTTAAATATATTATCAACTTAAAATTATAAATCTTCATGTTAACAATATATTTTAATGAAAGACAACTAAATTATGATAAAAAAAAATATTCATCATAACATAAAGTTAAACACCGGTAAAAAAATATTATTATTTTATTTTTTAAAATTTCTTAGTTATATATTTAAGTGTTTTTTTATAAAGAAATAAATTTCGTATATAATAAGCTTTTATCAATTTCCATCGTCTTATATTCCCTTCTAATAAAATCTATGATTCGTGAAGAGATTTAAATTGAATCCTACACTAACTAACTAGTATCATCTTTTGAAAACATTATTCAAATTTTCAATAATAAGTATTTAACATAAAAATAAATTATTAGTAATAAAAGTTTTTAATTTTTGTGATTTATTTGAAATTATCCAAAATAGTTTTTAAAATTTTAAAAGTTATATTTGATTTAAAAAAAATTGTGGCCAATATGATTTGAACTCAAGACTACATCACCCATTAATACCACCACTCTAGCCAATCCGCGAATAAATTCTATTTTGACAAAAATGCTATACTAAAAACTATAACCAATAAACAAGTCTTATACTATTGTAATTTAGTCCCACATCGACTAAATTCAAAGAAAGTACATTACAACTGCCTATAAAACAAGTTATACTCACCCTTATTTGTTGTTACTTGTTTTGGACATTTTGTTTTATATTTAAAATTATATTTATAAATTCATAAATTTGTTTAAATTATTTAAAATTTTGTAAAATCCGGCGGACAGGCCGATTAACTAGTAGGTTTTGGTCCAGCCCACCTGTTTGATACTATGCCCTAGGCCGGGTAACCCTTCGTTGACTCATGACCCGCCAGGTTGGCCGTGCCACCTTAAATTGGCGGGTTGGCACTGTTGATTGGGCCGGTTACCGGTCAGCCAAAGGCCGACCTAGATCCGTCGGTTGGGCCCGGTGTGCCAGATTAACCAGCCTATGCCCATCTTTATCTATGTCTATTCACATTGGAAGCATGCTAATGGATGGCCGATTCCTTAAAATAAAGAATTATTACTCTATTCATAATTCCATAATGACAAGAAATCAGACCTTGACTTTGTAATGCATCTGTCAGCGGATAGCGCTCGAGAAAATTAAGAAAATTAATTGATATTACCATGGATAGTGGATAATATCTGAAGAAATCAAGCATATAATTGACGTTACTTGTTATATATGGCTCATATACAAAAATAAATAGATATGTTCCAAAGTGGAGAGGAATGGAGTATTAATATCTATACTATTGGGGGAATCCCAATTAGATGGGTTGGGGTGTAGGGGCGACATCCCTGCTTTACAGATTTGTATTTAGATGGAGTGAGGATTTATATACTGAGGTTAGGATTTTAGTAATCATATAATTTGTATCCGGATAGGGTTAGGACTTTAGTAATTCTGAATTTAGATAGGCTTAGATTTTTTACCCATAAATTCATGTAACCCTGTTTTTTTTATGTGTAAAGCATTCATGTTTTTCATATCATTTTGTATACTCATGTGGCTTGTATTAGAAGAATGTTTTAGAATTCGATGCTAAATCTAGTGTATCTTGCATTCTTAAGTTTTGGGCAACACTTAAAGATGAGAGAGAACCAAAAGAAGTGTTCCAGACCTTAAACGAAGAAGTTGAAGCTCTCTCGGTATCAATTAAACAAGGATAAGGAAAACTGGGTGGCTTACGGGTAGCTTACGACCTAGCTTACGGCCTAGCTTACGGCCGTAAGCACTTTTCTAGAGAACCTTGAGCGGATGCTTATGTGCGTAAAGGGAGTTTAAAGCCAAATCAGAGGATCTTACGGATAGGATTTACTCCATTAAGAAGGCTTGTAAGGACCATCTAGAGGAGCTTATAATTAGAACTTACGCCAGTAAGGGCGGTCGCAAGGAGTAGCACAGTGAAGTTTACGGTCCATTACTTACGACTATAAGCTGGACTATAACACAAATAGAAGACCTTACGGACAGGACTTATGGCCGTAAGTGATCCCGTAAGGCTCGCAACCATCTTCCTTAGCTCTCTCACGACTACATCCTTACACCCGTAAGCAGCCTGTAAACAGCCGAGTATAAATAGATCTAATAAGGATTTTTAGGGCATTCTTTAGATTTCTTTTAGACTTTTCTTGGAGGCGAAGCAAGGGGAAGAAGGAGACGAATCTCCAAGGCCTAAAAGGCAATTCTAGAGGAGATTTGGATCCACATTTAAAGGGATAGGAGATCATAGTTGTTAAGCTCACCTTGGTGGCTTGCGTAGAGGCTTTCCTATGGTTTCCGTGGTGATTCACCTATGGCATGAGTCATAAGGAGGTTTTTATATTTTTAATATCTATCATGGTATCTTGCTTGTTGAATAATTTCCCTCAACTAATGGAGGGCTAATTCGTATATGTTTGTGCATAGTGAACTCTAGGGTTTACTTTTGACATTGGTCATTGGATTCATGTTAATTATTTGTTTTCTTTATTGAAATACATTCTATTTGAGTCTAATTACTTGTTTAAATGCTTGATTGCTATTGTGAGTCAGCCTAGACATAGGGTACTTTGGATACTCCGTCTCCCTCAATTCTCCCGAGTGAGCTAATGAGGTTTTGGGCATTACTTTTTTAAATGCTTGATTGCTAGTGACTTGTGCTCGTTGACCCGTTTTCCATCAAGTGGGACCCTCATAACACCAAAACTCCACCGCTTGAAAAATTACTAAAACACCCCTATTAGGGCCTATCCCATTTTTCCAGAAAGGCACAACCTAGCTCCTCAATAAGCACCACATCATTCCCCACAGGTTGAATAGAATTTACCCTTGAATTGTCATCATCTGAGGAATCACCATTGTAGGGTACGAAGTGCTTGATGTCAAACACATATGCCATTTGGGTATGGCTTGGTAGCTTTAGTCAGTAGACATTAGGGTTGTTCTTCTCAATGATCTCTGCCGGCCCAATCTTCTTGGAGGAAAACTTGTTGAACTCCCCCACAAAGAATCTTTCTTTGGTAAGGACAACCCACACATAATTACCAACTTTGAACTCCATATGACTACATCTTTTGTCAGCACATTCTTTGTATTTCCTCCTCAAATCTAACTCTTGCATCTTCTCCTCAAATCTGGCCAAGGTTAGTAGATTGGTACTATCCTTGACAGGGTTCAATTGAATGGTATCACTGCTAGGTAGTAACACAATCTTACTCCATCCTTGGTAAAGCTGTAAGTATTGGTCATACCATCATGCATGACACTCCGATCATATTGCCAAGGTCTCCTAAAATGTAAATGACATGTATCCATAGTGACCTTATCACACCACATGGTAACTTTGTATTTAGATCCAATAGAAAAAGAAATCAAAGCACGTTGAGACATAGTTACCTCGCCCCGGCCCCTTCTTGAACCATGCAAGCTTGTAAGTTTTTGGATGCTCCACAGTTTTGATTTCTAGTTTTCAAATGGCTATTGCAGACACGATATTCTCACAACTACCTGCATCGATCACAAAATGACATACTTTCCTAAGATGGTAAGAGTAGGCTTGAATATGTTGATCCTGAATCAATCCTCCTCAACAGTCTTTGGTGTTAGACAAGATCACCTAACAACCAATGTAGCATCCACATCTCTTTCGATAAACTCCTCATTTTCCCCATCATCAGGTTACTCTTCTATAGGCATAGTTCACACCACTAGAATGGCTACTATTGCTACCACTGCTATGATAAGTGCTTGTGCGATATGAATGCAAAGCATTCTTTCCTTATGTTAAGCATTACCTTTCTCGGGGTTTTACACTAATATGTGTGTTTTTATGTTACTTTTATGCAGATAGGATTGTGAGGCCGATTATGAAGGAAAGAAGCCAATGTGGATCAGAATGCCCCGATTTTGGAGGAAATCTTGCTAAGGTTCAAAGGCGAAGACATAGGTCGGGTGTGAGATGCTAGAGTGTGTGCCAATCTCCTCGTATTTGAGTTAGCACAACCATTTGGAGGGGCACAAGGGCAGTCATACTCAAGCATTCCGACTTATGCATATAGAACAAGATCTTCACCAACTTTTCCATCATTGAAGAAGCAAAGCGATCCACGACGTAAATGTGTGCCCGTTTGCGTTACCTCGATGAAAGCATGGATTCGGGAAGTATTTCAAGACAAATACTGTAGCAGCACTGTTTACAGCCGGCCGAGAAAACTGCAGAACAGAGAATCCACACGGGCATGTGGAATTTCCACATGCCAGTGTGAAAAATCCACAGGGGCGTCCACAGAGGCATGTGGATCCCCGATTCCAGCCGTATTTAAAGCTGATTTAGCCCCGATTCCAGCATTCTTTTCTCCATCTTTTCCCCAACTTGAGAGAGGGCTTCGGCTAGGGTTTTGAGAGGTATTGGCTAGGGTTTTGGAGAGATTCTACGGCTCCGATATCGTCATCTCTTTGGAAGAAGGTTGGTAGGGGAGCTTCCGTCGAGGCATATCCTATACCGGACAAGGGGATCTTTGGACGACGAGTAGAGGACTTTCCACAAGACCATCGACATGACTATCGAGGGGGTTTTCTATGGATTCATTGCTTTTACATTCTATTTCTTTGATTGTACTTAGCTCCATGGAGAGCTAAACCCCTAGTGGGTACTTGGGTATTTGTGAACCCTAGGATGTATTCATTTCTTTGAATCTCTTTATTATGCTTTCAATTAATTGATGCTTATTATGAGTTCCAACTTTGAATGCTTGATTGTGTGAATACTCCCCTAGAGTGACACTAGGGTTTAGAGTTCTTGTTGGTAACCTTGTGAGTGAGTGATACACCACGAGTATTAGACAAAACTAGGTTGGAGAGGGTTGAGAGGGTGAGTCGAGAGGTACAGGAGCGTCCTCTTTCCCCTCCGATGTGTTAGATTCTACCTCCGTTCCTCGAGTTCTTTGCGGCCACAATAGAGTGAATGGTCTAAGGGATGACCTTCCGCTGGGGCTTAGTTGCGGGTGCAATGGAGTGAAGCATAGAAGTGATCTTAGTATCTAGGGCTTAATTGTGGTTAGGGACTTTCCACCTGGACCAAAGGGTTAGGTCTATAATTAGGAAGAGATTTATCACTTGGAATCCCTAGAGCTCATTGCAATTCTATGCGAGTGCGAGGTTGAGAGGTTATCCAATCTGGTGAACTTAGAGGAAAAAAAGTCAAAAAAACACATTTATTTCATCCAAATCAACTGGTGAACTTAGCCTAAGGGCTTACAATAAATAGACCAAGGGAAAACAGTAAAATAAACCCTAAAGAAGGACAAATAAAAAAATTGCCAAAAATGGCAAGTTTCAATTTTTTAAGAAAAACACAGGCTAGCTTTTTAATACGCCCCACATCAAGAAGGCAATGTTTTTTCCTCTTCACCTTTCACGCTATTAATGATTCTGATTAAGCTCTAAATACCAATTTCAATTTTTAATTATTTGTTATAATTTTTTTAAATATAAATTTTTAATGAAATTTCTTTTATTTCATTTTGTTATTTGAAATTTTTATATTTTTGCACTATAATTGTTTTTGAACTATAATTGTATATGTATATACAATTTTTGTTTTTTTTTTTTTGCATTATATGTTATAATATTATACTTATTCGTCGACTTCACTTAATAAATTGTCTGGCTCTACCACTGTACATACAAGAGGGGACTTACAACCTGAGCCCGAAGCTTACGGCCATAAGGATCACCATAAAGGTGACTTTGCCTGAGGCTTACGACAGTAACTATTCCCGTAAGAAGACCATAAGCTATCTTTTTTTAGGCAAATTTTGTATTTTTATGTTTTAAACATTGTATTTTTCTATTACAGCATGCCAAGAGAAAAGAAGAGACCTGAGGTATCTACCTCAAGTATAGCAGCTGATGAGGAGACATCAACTTCCCCGGTCCCTCCATCCCCTACATTTGCCGAGGCTCGCTTCCAATAGAGGTTTGCCTACTTAAGGATAAAGCAGTTTGGTCTTTTTCCTCACCAGCCAGGCTCACACTTATGTCCACGCTATCATAGCTCTTTCCTCACCACCATCAGATTCAGCGCCTTCGGAAGTTGTCAAGACTTAGTAGTTTATTTTTATTTTCAAACTTTGTATTCAGCATTTATGGCAAGGGTTGACCCTGCCTAATTTGTGCTTATTTTTCAACTCTTACGTATTTTATTTTTTGTTTTTTATTTTGACTTTGTTGAGCATTAATGTCTTCTTGTGTTTTTGCAGGACTTAATTGTAACACCCACCATTCTCAATTATAAAAGGGATGCTCACTTGGTCTTTTTCTTGACCTTGAGTGACCCCTATTGCTATGACATCTCAACAGGCACACTGGACCAGTTTCATGCATCAATGGACTCTCAAATTTGAACTATGGAAGTACTTGTTTTTCACTGCCCTCCTATTCTTGTTTGCATTGTCTTACATTGTCATCTTTTACACACATTGAGGACAATGTATAATTTAAGTGTGTGGGAGGGATTTAAGATTCATTGTTAACTCTTTTGCATGCCAAGTTTGACTTATGACGATGCATTTGAAATGTAGTGGGACTTCCTTAGTATTAGGGTGGATACATGCGAGTTTGTTATTTTTTGAGTTTTGTTTCTTTTAGTTTGCATTCTATTCTTGGCTATTCACCTAATTAGAGCACACAACTTCTCTACTGTAACAACTTAGACATTGTTGACTTCATATAGTTTAGTTCATTTTACTTCATGATAAGTGCTTGAGTAGACATATTTTTATATATGTTTTACATACATTCAACATCATTTTTACCATGGTTTATGTCTCATATTATGCATTTGGTGTTCTTTTGTGCAATTAGGTTGTGAATGCCTTGGAGAATTAAAAGGGAGGAAAGATAGGTTATAAAGACACAATGTTGAGAGTTCTTGTGCAATTTAAAGACCAAGACATGAGAGGAGTTCATGAATGTGAAGATGTGTGCCAACTTCCAAGGAGATTCAAGTCAATTCACTAGTTGGAAGGGCACAAAGGCAGTCACATCTTCATGTTCCTTCTCTTTGTGAAGATTGCAAGATCTCTTGAAGACGCATTGATGAAGAAAAGTCTTATAGCCTACCACATGATCGTGTGCCCGATTATGTGGCCTCAAGAGGAGAATGTTTGGATCACGTTTGTGAAAATCACTTTAGCAAAGTACTGTAACAATTTTGCTGTAGCAGTACTATAGCAAAGTTATTGTTCACCCGCCGGCATGAAAATTTCTGCAGCCCACGTGGGCGCGTGGAAAATCCACATGGGCGCGTGAGGGCAAGTGACAGACGCGAATCTAAGCTATAAATATGTCGTTTGCCCTATTTTTGAGGGATTTTTTGCGGAGCTTGGAGCGAATACTTGGAGAGCAAGTCGGCTAGGGTTTGAGGAGGAGGTCTTTGCCAATTTGGAGGGAGTTCTTCACCAACTTTGATAGTTTCCTTCGCCGTCATAGCATTTGGGAAGCCATTGGTGACCTAGCTTCGGAGAGAAATCCTTCAAGACGTTGAACTACCCATCAATGCCAATCCGCACAAATTCGAGGGGGTTTTTCTTTATGGAGTCCATTGCTTTACATTGTATTCGTTATTGTTTTGTAACTTGCTCCATGGAGGGCTAAACCCTAATAGGTATTTGGGCATGTGAACCCTAGGATCTATACTTTTGTATTGATTTGCTTTATGTTTCTAGTTAATCCGAGTTGATTTGAGTTTTAACCTTGTGATTTCATTGCTTGCATGTGTTATTGATCTTTGTGATTGATCTACATTGCTTGATTTGTTACTTTGATGTGAGAGGTCTCAATTAGAGTTAGAACTTCAAGGTTAAAGAGTGTTGAGAGGGTGAGTCATGAGATAGTGGAGCGTCCCCTTTCCCTGCCGATTGACTGTTTCCTATCTCCGTATGCCCTAGACTCTATGCAACCATATTTGGTGTGAGGCGTGAGATTGAGAGATTTATCCACCAGGACCTTGTAAGGGGTTAGGGATCCTTTGTCGGGAATTATGGTTGGATCTATCTTTAGGAATCGTTTTCACTCTTAGGTATCCCTAGAGCTTATTGCGGTCATATGGGGTGTGAGGTGTTGAGATTGAGCGATTTTCTCCACAGGGACCTTGTAGGGGACTAGTACCGATCGTTTGGAGACAAGGACCGGTTATTCTTCGATTACCTCGACTCATTAGACTCAGTTTAGAGTCATTTAGTGAATCTTGGATTTCATGGAAGATCCTAGGGGGATCATCGGCCAAGTACCTCATCCTTAGTGATCGAGAACTCCTGTACTCTATTTCCTTGCTTGTTTGCTTGCTTATTAATTCTTCTTGCAATTAGTTGACTCCATCACATTCATTGACTCTGACTAGATAACTGAGAAGTGGTTAATACTAATACTTCCGTTCCCTGTGGATTCGACTACTCATTCACCAGGATAATTATTACTTCTACACCCGTGCACTTGCTGTTTATACGCAGATTCGGTCATGTCACTTCACGTGATCAATTTGAGAAAATTTTTGCAAATTTGAAAGAATTTGTTTGAAAAAGAAAAGAAAAGAGAAAATGTGGGAAACAGAAAGAGCTACCCTTAGTAGAAGTGTTAAGCTACTTTAACAAGTTGGGTACTTTGTATTCCCTAACAAGGGAAAGAGCTACCTCTTTAGGAGAATAAAAGCTACCGTATTCTAGTAAACAGATGTGGAAAGTGCTACCTCTCTTAAGTGTGAATGCCACTTGACGAGGCCTCTCGAGAAAAGGGCTACGTTAGGAGTTGTGTGATGGTACCACCTTCTAAATAAGAAGTTATTTTTTAAATAGATCTTATGATGATTTTTGTGGCATTCTTTGGATTTCTTTTAGACTTTTCTTAGAGATGGAGCAATTACAAGAAGGAGACGAATCTTTAGGGCTCAAAGGGTGATTCTAGAGGAGATTTTGATCCACATTCAAAGGGATAGGATATCTTAGCCGTCAAGCTCGCCTTGGCAACGTATGTGGAAGCTTTACTAGGGTTTCTGTGGTGATTCACCTACAACATAATTGATAAGGGGTTTTTTTATGTTTTTAATATCTCTTATCATGTCTTGCTTATTGAATAATTGTCCTCAACTAATGGAGGGCTAATTTGTAGATGTTTAGGCATAGTGAACTCTAGGATTTACTCTTTGACATTGGTTGTTGGATTCATGTAATTTAGTTGTTTTTTTATTGCAATTCATTCTATTTGGTTCTAATTGCATGTTCAAATACTTGAATGCTATTGTGGTGGAAGCCCTAGTTGTCATATCTGGTGTGCTTTGTAACGAAAAAAATTCCCACCTAGCACAGACATGCCGTGATTAAAGGGAATTTTGAGTAAGGCTAGAGATAGGGTACTTTGGAGATTACGTCTCCCTCAATTCTCCAAAGTGAGTTAATGAGTCTCTCCATATTGTTTGCAATCATGTGGAGTAGATTTTAGGAGAAATCACATCTCTTCTCTGTATTCGTATTAGGGGATAATCTCTCCTCATAAGAGGGATTACCTACTTAAGAGATTCTCATCAGCCCACTGTAAGATTTCATAGAGTATTAATGTAATTGTGTGGATGACTATATCAGCTCTACACTATTTTAATTACTTTTCACAGTCTACCAAGGGGTTTAGTATAATTCTGGAAAGCTCTTGGCTCAAATAAGGTTGCATACATTGACAACCTTGGTCTTGCACTTTATCAACCCCCTAGAGGGACACTATGCCCAGACATCATTCTTTCCCCTGATTTCTCTCCTATTTTATTTCTGTATTTCTTGCTTTATTAATCTTTTGTTCACACATACACTTCATTTGATCGGTTTGGCTAATTTTCAGAATTAGGGTTACTATTAGTACTCTTATTCTTCCCTGTGGACCGACATCTTGCTTTACGAATACTATTATTAAATGATTGGCACATACACTTGCGTCCCAATCATTTTTGCATGAGATGAATGTATAGAAAAAATACGGCCGCTCCACTCACTAGGACGTAGGCACATCGCCAAACTTCGTAAATCATCTATGTTTGTGTTGTCTTCTTGCTATCTTGATTTCTCTATTTTTTTATTTTCTTACAATTCTTTATTATTTGCCAACAACTAGTATTAGAGAGTTTCATTGGCATGAACTCTATTACAAAATTTGATGTAAAGAAGTTCAATGGAACTGGGAATTTCAGATTATGGCAGTACAGGGTAAATGATTTGCCAGAGTAGTAGGGGAACTTGAGAGCATTGGAAGAGGCGAAGCCTTAGGTTTTGGAAGATCATGATTGGGTGGAGTTGCAGTCGAGAACAGAGGCACTTATTCGGTTGTATTTGTTAGATGATATTATGTATCACGTTATGGATCTCTCCTTTTCGGTGAAGGTTTAGTAAAAACTAGATAGTCAACATATGTCAAAGTCTCTAATGAATAAGTTATATCTAAATCAAAGTTGTATAGGTTGAAGATATAAGAAGGTGCAGATCTGGTGCAACACATCAATTTCTTCAATCAGACAGTTAGTGATCTACAGAGAATTGAGGTAAAGATTAAAGACAAAGACAAAGCTATGGTTTTCATGTATTCTTTACCGCTTTCATATGAGAATTTGGTGACTACGCTAACATGGGGAAAGATACAATCCTAGTAGATGAGATTACTATGATGTTGTTGGCCTATAATTAGTGGAAGCAAAATAGTGCTGAAGGTTCTCAAACTGAAGGACTATATGTGAAAAGGAACCAGGAATGTGGGAGAAGGCAGGGATAAGATGGTTTAGTAAAAGGAATTTTATATCAAAATCTGGAGGCAAAAAACCTATAGAGTGTTATAAGTGTTAGTAGATGGGATATATTAGAAAGAAATATCCAAACAAGAAGAAACATATTAGTGATAGGAATGGTAATTCATCAAAGCCTACTAATGTTTTTTAGATTGCAGTGATGAGGATTCAGTCTCATTTTTATCATGTTAATCCTCAGGTTCATGGATTTAGGATATGAGATGTTCATTTCACATGACTCCAAACAAGAACTAGTTTGATTCATACACATCAAGTGATTTTGGTTTTATCAATATGGGATATGATAAAGCATTTGCTATTGCTGGAAAGGGTAGATCAAAATTCGGATGCATGATAGTCTTATTTAAACTTTGTGTGATGTCAGACATGTTCCATAATTAAAAAAAAAAATCTAATTTCTCTTGCCATTATGCATGCAAACAATTTGGCTACAAAAATGATGAAAATTGTATTAGGGTGAGTAAGGGTGCTTTTATAGTAATAAATGAGAAAAAGAGTGCAGGAAATACCTATAGGCTAATGGGGAATACAGTTGTAGTAGAATTGCAATTGCAGAATTAGATCATGATAATACAGTTCTGTGGTACAGGCTATTGGGTTATCTTAGTGAAAGTGGGATGACTAGACTTCATAAAAGGAGTTTATTGAAGAGTTTCAATTGTTATAAGCTAGATTTCAGTAGGTTTTGTGTCTATGAAACAATCAAGAGTAAAATTCAAGATAGTCACTATAGACAAGTTCACACATTGCTGGACTTGATCAATGTCTCTAAATACTAAAGAAGCATGGCACCCAACCAAGAAGATTAGAAGCTCCCAGGTTTTTTTTTTTATCTTTATGAGGTATATTCGCCAAGGTGGAGATTATTGTATATGGCTTATGGACATAAGTAAATGAGTGGATGCAGGAGTGGAGTGAAGCGGAGCGAGAACATCTATCCCATTGGGGAAGCTGCGATTAGATAGGTTAAGGATGCCTACTTTATGGACTTATATCTGGATAGAGATAGGATTTATTTTTTTACAGGGATAGGGTTTTAGTAATTTTGTAGTTGTATCCAAATAGGGCTAGGATTTTAGTAATCCTGTAATTTATATCCGAATAGGTTTAGGATCCAGATAAGGTTTCTATTTGGATAGGTTTAGAATCTTGATATGGTTAGGATCTAGATATGCTTATGTATTTACCTATAAATTCATGTAACCTAGGTTTTTCTATTAGATAAGTGAATAAGAAAATACGGTTGCTCTACTCTTGAGGTTGTAGGCACATCATCGACCTTGTAAATCTTGTGTGTTTGTGGTGTCTTCTTACTCTCTTGATTTCTCTCTTGATTTCTCTTGCAATTCTCTATTATTTGCCAACATTACTATCTATAATGTGATATTGAGTAAGAATATTAAGGAAGATAATTAATATCCACAAGTAGCATTGATACGCCGCTTACGTATCCGCAAATGCAACGGTCATAAAAAGCATTAACGTGTACCCAAAAGGATCGGGTAGTCGAATCCACAAGGAATAGGAATCTCTTAGTACTAATTGCTCTTGTAATATTTAACCAGATCAAAGATTGGGGAAAGTTCCAATCTATGAATCTAAAAGAAAAGAATAAGAAATGTGCAACGAGGGTGGAAAGAAGTAGTGATAGGGACACAAGTATACGTGCTAATCGGGTAATAAAGTGTGCGTAAAGCAGAGTGTCAGTCCACAGGGAAGGAAATGAATACTAGTAATGACTCTATACTAAAAAAAAGCCTAAAATATTACGTGATGCGTGTGAGAACAAAAGCAAGTGAAAGCAAGAAAATACGGGGGAAAATAACGAAGAAATCAAGGAAGAAAGTGATGTTCGGGCATAACATACCTCTTGGGTTATGAGGTATAGGACAATGGTTGTCTAAACATACATTCCTATTTGACTTAAAAGGTTTTTAGAAATATACAAAACCCCAATTTCTTACGTGAAGTGTAACTAAATAGGAATAAAGCTAATATAGACATCCACATAATCGCCTTAAAACACTATGAAACTTTGTAATGGACTAATAATAATCTCTTAAATAGGTAATCTCCCCCCAAAGAGAGAGATTACCCCTAATCCGAATATGGAGCAGAAATGTAATTTCTCCTAAAATCCTCTCCACAAGATTACAAAGAGCACAAAAATCATTATCAATCCACTTAGAAGGATTGTGGGAGACAAATTCTCGTAGATACCCTAACTAGAGATGTACCCACAATCTTCTTGAATTGCGGTAAGTCTATGCTAGGTAGAAATATCTTCTCGTCACATAGCACTACCAAGTATGTTTGCTAAGGCTTTCACCTTGTTAGTAACCAAGCATTCATTCACACAATTAGACTCAAATAGAAATTATTGTAACTAGGAAATTAATTAAGAATCAAAGATCAAACAACCAAAGTCAAAGAAATAAATCCTAGAGTTCAACTATGCCCAAACATCTAGCAATTAGCCCTTCATTAATGGAGGTCAACCATTCAAGATACAAATAATGGAGGAAAAGCATAAGAGCCATGAAAACCCCCTTCTCAATCGTGTTGATGAAGAATCACAAGTGAAGCCCTAGGTAAACTTCCATACACGCCGCCAAGATGAGCTTGACAGCTATGATCTTCAATCCCCTTGAATGTAGAGTCAAATCCTCCTTGAAATTGGTCCCTAGGTGCTAGAGATTCTCCTTTATCTTCCACACACTCACCTCTAAGAATTACTCCCAAAGAATAGAAGAATAGAATAGAGAATGACCTATGGGAACATGAGAAGATTATCGCATGCCTTATGTATGACTTATGGTCGTACGCCCTGTCCATAAGGTCTTCTATTTGTGTTGCAATTCAGCTTATAGCCGTAAGCGCTGGAACGTAAGCTTCACTATTCTGATCCTTGTAACCAACCTTACAGGCGTATGCTATGATCGTAAGCTCCTTCATATGGTTCCTACGGCTATCCTTATAAGAGTAAGCCTTGCCCGGAATGTCCTCTGACTTGAATCTGAATCCCGTTACTGGCATGAGCATACCCACATGGTCTTCTGGAATTGACTTACCTCCGTAAGTACAATCGTAAGTTGCCCGTAAGCCATCCAATTTACCTTTTTCTTGTTTTAATGATGCCGAGAGAGCTCCAACTTCATCTTTTAAGGTTTGAAATACTTCCTTTGGCTCTCTCTCGTCTTTTAGCACGACCCTAAGCTTGTTAATGGACATCACACTATATTTAGCATTGAATTCCACAATATGGTTCTTATACATGCCAATTGAGTGTATAAATTGATATAAAATACATGAACATTGTACACTCATTAAATTCCCTCACACTTAAGCATTTACTTTTCCTCAAGCAAAATAGAACATTATAAACCAAGTGGAGAAATTGCAAGACCTTGGGTGCTCCAGAATTTTTGAGTTTTACAAGTAATTTAAGTTTCTACAACACAAGAATGCTAAAGCCTTCAAGTCGCAAAAATAGTGAATACTCTATTCAAGATTACCATTATGTGTGTGTGTGTTACAACTCTCTACTTCACTTATTTTGACCTAGAGGACTTCCAAAAGCAAACAATCACACAAAAGTCTTCTTATGGACAAGGTAGTAGCTTCAGACGTCTCCCAAGGTAGCCCTTTCCTGTCAAAGTTCAATGAGCAGTTTTTACACTTAAAAGAGGTAGTTCTTTCCACATCTTTTACTGAAAATACAGTAGCTTTTACTCACCTAAAGAGGTAGTTTTTTCTTTCATTAGGGCATACATAGTATCCGACTTGTCGAGAGTAGCTTCACACTTCTAATAGGGGTAGCTCTTTTCATTTCTCAACTTTATTCTTCTTTATTTTGAAATAAATTATTTCAAATTTGCAAAAAAAAAACATTTTCCATTAACACAAGAAGTATAATGAATAAAACTCAAAGAAGTCCAACGCAGTCTAGGTTGCTAGAATGGAAAAGTTGTGTACTTTGATTAGATGAATAACCAAGAATAGAATCCACACTAAAAAATTAGAACCCAAAATTGAACAAACTAACAAGTGTGCACACTAATACTACAAAACTCCTTTACATTTCAAATACACCGTCATAAATCAAATTTGGCATGTAAGAGAATCGACCCTGAAACTTCAACCCCTCCACCACACTCAAGATCAACAACAATTGACCGAGTGAATATCCCCTTTATAATTGAGGATGTTGGGTGTTGGATATAAGTCATGCGAGGTATAAGAGAAGATTATTAAAGCTCAACAAGATAAAAATAACTATAAAATAAAATCCACTAGGTAGGGCTAACCCTTGCCATAAATGATAAATACAAAGTCTGAAATGAAAGTACAAAGGGAAATAAAGCTAATGCTTGGCCACGTCCGAGGATGGCTCCAGGTCAGTCAAAGGATGATGAGGTGTTTTAGGTGGAGTAGAGGCCGGTGTGATCCCCCGAACCAAAGGTGGGGTGGCTAACTAGTGCAATAACTCTAAAGCATGACCCAAGTGATAAGTGCTTGTGTATAAATAATACGAAGTATTCTTTTCTTACATTGAGCATTATTTTTCTCAGATTTTATCGCTTATTCGTGTGTATATGTGTTTCTTTTGTGTATTTAGGGTCGTGGAGACAATTATGGAAGAAAGGGACCAAAAGTAGATCGTGGATGCATTTGTTGATGAAGTCTTGAAGTGAACATACGTGAAGACACAAGTCATGCTCAAAGACATGTGAGTTTGTGCCAACCTCCATTGTGCTCGAGTGAACATATATACAATTTGGAGGGGCACAAAGGCAGTCACATTCATGTGTTCCGACTTGTGCAATACTAACAAGATCTTCGTCAATGTGGGTTAGTTGAAGACGCAACGCGATCTATGGTATGGATGTGTGCCCATTCATGTGGCCTCAATGATAGGAGTGGATTCGGGAGCATTTTGGTGAAGTACTGCAGCAGTTTACTGTAGCAAAATTGATGCAGCAGTTACTGTTCACCGCTCGCAAGAAATCACTTGCTGGAAATCCACATGACCGTGTCGAAATTCCACATGCCTATGTGGATGCCCAATTCCAGCCCTATAAATGCCATGATTTCAAACATTTTGAAGGATTTTTTCTCATTTTTCCCCCATATTTGGAGGAGCTCGCGGCTAGGGTTTGGAGAGGCTTTGACTAGGTCTTTGTAGTGGTTCTATGGCCTTTGACATTCCGTTCCTTCAGAAGAGAGTTATTGGGGGAGCTTTTATCGGCAACGATTCGGTGAGGTGTGCCCTAGGCTTGATGAGGGAACCCTTGGAGAAGATGAGTCGACTCCACAAGATCATCGATATAGACTACGAAGGGGTTTTACTTATTGATTGCATGCTTTTACATTCGATTTCATTATTGATTATATATTGCTCCATGGAGAGCTAAACCCCTAGTGGGTGCTTGGACTTGTACACCCGAGGATGATTTTGTTTCATTGACCTTTTATTATATTTCTTTAATTGATGTTTGAATTGAGTTCCAACCTTGAATGCTCTTTGATTTGATTTTCCCTTAGAGTGACACTAGGGTTGAGAATCTATATTGGTAATCCTTGTGAATGAGTGACACTTTATTAGGATTAGACAAATCTAGGTTGAAGAGGGTCTAGAGGGTGAGTCGAGAGGTAGCGGAACATCCCCTTTCCCTTCCGGTGTGATTTATCCTACCTCCACGTTCCATGAATTCTTTGTGGTCACAATAGAGTGAAGTGCTAAGAGACAAACTCCACTGGGACTTAGTTGCGCGAGCAATAGAATGAAGTGTTGAAGTAATCCTTAATACTGGGGCTTAGTTGTGACTAGTGATCTTTCTCC